>NW_007786776.1:0-2600 GCF_000696425.1 Galeopterus variegatus
TAATTTTAAGAAAAGTTTCCGTTTAACTATTGGCTTAATAATTTTAAAGGTTTATGTAGTTTAAATGCCCACATGAACCGCCCCCCGTGTTGTGTAACAAAAAAAAATGCTGTTTTCCGTCTAAAGGCTGCTTCGGCTGCTACAGCACTGACAGCCCGCAGGGTGAGAACGCGCTTCAAAGGAACCGAGGTCTCTACCTGTGTTTTTTATTTTAGCCGCCTTTCCATCTCTCTTTCAAAAACTCCCAACTCTACTGGAGCTGGTCTCCGGCACTTGAGGATGCCTATCTTCCTTGCCAAACTTTCTTAGAATTGCACTACTGTCTAAGACCCTTCCACCAAACCTTCCTTCCTTCCCTGTCACCCTCACAGGGCTCAGACCTGCAGCATGGTCTGACAGCTCTCCCAGCCTTCCCCAACTTCATTCCTAATTTTCCTCATGGGTATTTCCTTTCATTAAACCTTATAAAATTTCTCATATGTCTAATCTAATCTTGGCATCTGCTTCTCAAAAGACCTGAATCACCTATTCTACTTCAATTTACTTAAAAAACCCCACAAAACAAAAAAAAGTCTGCATTGTATTTGTGAAATTTATTCATGTTGTTATGTGTACTTCTATGTCATCCATTTAACTATTACATAGTATTTTATAGTGTAAATGTACCACAATTCATTTATCCATTTCCCTATTGTTTCAGATTTTTATTTATTACAAAAGCCACTGCATGGAATATTCTTGTATAGATCTCCTGATGCACATGTGCAAAGGCTTCTTTGGTGTGTATTCCTAAGAGGAATTGCTGAATCAAAATTATATGCCTTCTTTTCTAGGCATTGAAACTTGCTCTACACAGTGGTAGTATCAATTTTCACTCCCAGTAATCATATATGAAAGTTTCCATCTCTTCCAAATTTTTGCCAACACTTTTAAAGCTGTATTTTCTTAATAACTCTGAAGTTAATCATCTTTACATAGAATTATTAATCATTTAGATTTTTTTCTTCTGAAAGAGAAAAACCTTGCCTGCCCTATTAATTTGTAGGGATGCTACATATATTCTGGATACCAATCACTTATTGGTATCCAGATTGGTGTTTAAATTTATCTCTTAATCCATAACTTTCAATTTTTATGATGTCTATTAAAATTAAAACTATTAACGTGTCAAATTTATGCCTTTTTTTCTTTATTATTTCTGTCCTTAGTGTCTTGCTTAAGAAATCTTTTGATTCACTGAGGGCATAAAATATTCTATTTTTACATACATTTAAAAGTTTTACTTTGTACACTTAATTCCTTAATCTACTTGCAATTTGTTTTAATATATAGTGTGATGCCCAAGGGGGAAAAAAAAAATTGGCTCAGTTGGTTAGAGAATGGTGTTATAACACCAAGGTCAAAGGGTCTGGATCCTTGTCCTGGCCAGTCATCAAAAAAAAAAAAACCTCAAAAAAAAAATATATGTATATGTGTGTGTGTGTGTGTGTGTGTGTATGTATGTATGTATGTATGTATGTATAATTTGATTGTAGTAATTGCTTTTTTCATATGGATTAATCAATGTTTCACTATCGCACTAGTTTGTAACTCTACCTCTACCAAATTCCCATATACACACTGGTCTGTATATTGGCTTTCTGTTCTGTTACATTGGTTCCTGAACTAATACTACATGCTTTTTTTAAAAAAATTTTTTGGAAACATATTTGTTGTACATATTCATGGGGTACAGAGTTATATTTCAATACATATATACAATGTGTTTTACTACTACATGTTTTAATTAATTACTCCATGATTAGGATTCATATCTATAGTGTAAGTTCTACTTCCACTTTTTATCCAAAGTTGTCTTGTTTATTCTCAGCCTTAACTTTTTCACATGAATTTTAAGATTACTTAGTTGGATTCTCACCAACAGTGCACGAGGGTTCCTTTTTCTCTGCAACCTTGCCCACATTTATCATTCTCAGTCTTTGGGATATTAGCCATCCTAATTAGAGTGAGGTGGTATCTCAAAGTGGTTTTGGCAATGGAATACTACTCTGCTATAAAAAAGAATGAAATACTATCATTCACAGCAACATGGATGGACTTAGAAAAAAATTATAAGTGAAATAAGTCAGGCACAGAAAGAGAAATACCACATTTTCTCTTATTTGTGGGAGCTAAAAATAAATAAATAAATAAATGAATAAATATACAAACATGGTGGGGGGTGCAGGGAAGGAGAAACAACAATCACAACAATTCCTTGAACTTGTTAAGACAAGTGAACAGATAGGATGTGGATGGGGAGAGGGGGGAGAGGGAGCTGGGAAAGAATAGGTAAAGGGACATGAAAATCAACTACATTGTATATTGATAAATTAAAATTTTTAAAAAAGATTACTTAGTTGGGCTCTGTAAAAACTACTAGATTTTAACAGAATTGCACTGAATTTACATATGAATTAGAGGGATAACTATATTTTTATCATATTGTCTTCCGTCTGATGAACATGCTACATATGTCCATTTATTTATACCTTTTTAATATATTTCAATAAAGTAGTATAATTTTATCCAGAAAAATCTATCTTTGGTTGGATATATTC
>NW_007786777.1:0-2600 GCF_000696425.1 Galeopterus variegatus
TTCCTCCAAACTCTCATTGCCTGAGACATTCGTCGCTTCTTACCTCCTATGCCAGCTCTCTTATCTGTATCATCTCTACTTTCTCTAACAGCCATTCCTAATCCTTCTGCAAGTCCTCTCACAAAGTATCACGTGTTAGCACAAGATCTTTGGGCAGGCCCATGAAAGTGTCATCAACAGATTTCAGACAGGGTTTAAGATTGAGCATGGCAGGTATGCAGTGAGTGCCAGAGAGTCTCTAGGTCAGTGGCTTTTGTCCAAACTCACCAAGGTCAGTCCAGGTAAACCAGGAATGCACATTGTGGTAAACACGTTCAAACCCACCTTGGTAAAGACTATGGACCCAGCATCTTGGAGAAAGCAAGTCAAGGCTGAGACAAAGAATAAGGGAAATTGCATGGGCTTTGGAAACAGGTAGTCCTGATTCTGAGTATCTCTTACATTTTTGTACTTTTATTGGTCTCTACCCCGTCCATCTAGTCCAAGCCACATCAGTTCCTTCTGGCTGACTACAGTAGTGTTCTCCTTGGTTTCAACTTCAGTTGACCCTTTGCTGCTGCCATGGTCATCTTCTTTATGAGATGCAGATCTCAACAGGTCACTCCACCTCTTAAGACCCTGCAATAGCTTCCCAGTGCCTTGAGGATTGTCTTGGGTCAGGATTCCTAGGGAACAGACTCTGGAGCTGAGATTGCATGCAGGTACTTTGGGGGAGAGTACTCTTGGGAGGGACACCTGTAAGGGAGGAAGCAGGATCTGGCAGTGGAAGAAGTGGGACATCTGCAACAGAAGCTTCAACTGATCCCATAGGACCTCTTGAGCTGGTATAGAATTCAGAGTTGTACAAAATCAAAGGAGGGAGGCCAGGTCTTTGTACTCCTGTACTGACCAGTCATTGGCTATGGATTACTCAGCTGTCTTAGATGGAGCCCAGCTAGAGCCACAGCAGCTAACACTCCCAACAGCTGGGGAATGAGGGCCCTGATCCTCAACGGAGTTTAAAGTGTACCCCAGAGTCTATTTAAAAAGATGAAGTCCAAACTCCCCACTGTGGCCCACGAAGGCCTCATGATTTGGACTCTATGAACCTCTCCAGGTTCATCTACCCCTCTCCCTCTCGGTCTCTGTGGTCTGAGCTTTTCTGGAACACAGCATGCTCCATTCCCACCTGCAAGCCTTTGCATGTACTGTTCCTTCTGCCTGTCACAGTGTGGTCTCCCCTGTCACCCAGTTAAGTTCATCTACCCCTCTCCCTCTCGGTCTCTGTGGTCTGAGCTTTTCTGGAACACAGCATGCTCCGTTCCCACCTGGAAGCCTTTGCATGTACTGTTCCTTCTGCCTGTCACAGTGTGGTCTCCCCTGTCACCCAGTTAACCCCTACTCATCCTGCAGATCTCAGCTCCAACATCTCTTCCTCAAGGAAGCTTTCTCGATTACTGGACGAGGCCAAGTTCTCCTGTGATCAGGTCATAAACTCTCTACTTTCCCTTCAAGTTCTTTTTCACACTTTGTACTGAAGTAACTGTTAGATGCGGGTCTCTGCTTTTAGGATACATGCTCCTAAGGGCAGGGACCAGGTCTGCCTTGCCCACCAAAGCATCCCCAGCACTCAGTGCAATGATTGACACATAGAATATACTTCAAGTGAATTCCCAAGCACGTGGCCTTGGATGAGTTCTCTTTAGGTCTATCTCCTCTCAGTAAAGTAAGCATAGTAAGTTTATTTGCAGGGTTGCTGTGGGTATTACATGGGTTATCTAGCAGAGATCTCAGGCTCTCAACAAACCCTGTCTCCTTCACTTCATGGGAAAGGATTGTAGGGTGGTCAATCATCCCAGTTTCCTGAAACTGAGGGATTTCCTATGATGTGGGACTTTCAACACTAACACCAGGGCAGTTCTAGGCAAACTGAAATGGTTGGTCACCATAAATTTGGGTGAGAAGGAAAGAAGGGCATTTTGTATTAGCACAATATTCAGTGGTATGTTGGTAAACCAGCTTTTCAGGAAAAACCAACCAAACAACCCTGATTTGTAGCATTAGCCAATTTCCACTATATAAATACTCCCACCATGGCTGGTCAAGCTACCAACAGTTAAACAGCTATTTTGCAAAATTCCTAAAAATTTAATAGTAGGTTCTCATGAGCCAGTAGGTACTGACTCCAGTGCCCTGTATTTCATCTGGACTGTCGTGTTCCTGCTGTCTACAAATGTGCAACGCAGTCATAGACAACTTCAACTCTGGTGTAAGAGAATATCTCAGTTCTGAGAAGATCATGGCTGGAGTGTGGCTTCTAGTCCAAGGCAAGGAGTAACCTGTCACATGGTCCACCTCTCCCCCATCCTGCGTCCACCACAGATATCGCTGGTCAATCACGACGGTGAATCCTAACATGGCCTCACACTCTCCTCTCATTGCCTCTCCAGGTAGCCACAACCAGTTAGCTAGTGTTGTGTGTGAGTAAAAATTGACTTACCCTTAAGGGTAAGTGTATTCCAGCCCCCTCTTTATACAGAGGAGGAAGTTTAGGCTCAAAGAGGTTGAGGGACTTGCCCAAGGCCACACAGCCAGACAGTAGCTCGGGTAGGACTAAAGAA
>NW_007786778.1:0-1471 GCF_000696425.1 Galeopterus variegatus
GACTGGGACCGGCAATGGGATCGCAACCCTCAGTGTTGCCCCCGCTCCTCGCTCAGCCAGTGAGCGGCCAGTCTATATGTGGGATCCAAACCCTCGGCGGGAGCGCCACCGCACTCCCAAGCAGCGCACTGTAGCAGTGCGCCACCGGGCCGGCCCCCCCACCCACAAATTTTTTTAAGTACCTTCATATGTCAGTGGTGTTAGCCTTTAAGTGTTTTTGCTTTGAGAGGAGGTGTGTGTGTTATTTTCCTTCTCAAGGTGTTTTCAGTTCTTGTCATAACCTATTTCCATTGAAATCACAACCCATCCTAAATTCAACAGGGTAACTAACTTTTATGACTAAGAAGATGATGAACTAGCAAGGAACATGTACTTTCCCAGGACTTCAGACATCCACTCGTTAGGAAAATCAAATGCTAAAAACATTAAAAACCTCTTACATGATTATGCTCTCTGTCCCATATATATCTTTTGAAAATAAATATCACACCTAGTTTAAAATCTTTTGTAATTTCTCAACTCAATTAGCCTATAGTTGGGGGGTGGGAGGAGAGGCTGAGCTGCAAAGAGACTCATTTAGGATATCATGGATTTCAATTTAGAAATCAAATAAAGTGAAATAATTGACTTTCTAAAAAAAAGACTCCTTGCTTGGTTGCTGGTAGTAATGGGATGTTTTTTCTCCAATATAAATTTGTTCACTCTTCATAGGCAATTTCCTGCCATTTCGCTAGTGGCAATTGCCACTACATCGATGTGAAGGGCACCAGTCAAGAAAACATTGAGAAGGAGGTCAAACAAATAGCCAAGAAATTACATGGAGTTCATGGTAACATTGACATGAAGGTATGTTTGTATGAAATAATAAGGTGAAGATGTCATCTTTTCTTTCAGATGCTTAGTAATTCTCACACCTAATTTAATCTGAAAGTACTATATATGTAATACTTGGGTTTAGAGCTCATTGCAGAAATGTCACCAAGCCCCTGTGAAGAATGACAGTGAATTTCAGTGTGCGCTTGCTTCCCCATGTGGGAGACTTGAGGATTTCATGCTGCTTCTTTATGTCTTTGGGCTGTGCTACAGTATGCAGGCCATGGTGTTCCACACAGGACAGTTAAGGGAAGAAAGAAAACAGATTTAGACGAGGGCAAAATGCTACCTTCTGAAGGCAGAGAAGTAAAGTAGAAGGTTTGGAATCTCAATCACAGGCCTCCTTTATTTGTATAGAATACTTATGCATTAGGAATTCCAGTAAGATTCCCAGAGAGCAATTCTCGAGCAAGTTTTTGTTTTGGTAAATTTGCATCTGGAGTTTTAAGAAAGGCATAGTTTGCATGTGGTAGAGATTGAAGATCACTAATGCAAAAAAAAAAAAAAAAAAAATCCACTAACGTTTATGTATGAGGGGCATGATACAATATTTCATATGCTTTCCTAATTAATTCACGTAACTTGGAAATTATCTGTT
>NW_007786779.1:0-2599 GCF_000696425.1 Galeopterus variegatus
GGATTTGACTTACTCTCTGATTACCTGTGTGAGTTGGGTGAATTCCTCTCTTCTGGAGGTCACCAAAATATTGAGGTTCTGGCTTGTTGGAAAGTATATTCTTTACATATTGCAAGTCCAGGGATCTTGTAATGATGCAGAGAAGGTATCAGGCCAGTCTTTCCAAGTGGCTTTTTATTGGCTCCATAAAAGGGTCAACCTCAATTCCTTAAGGCAGTCTGGTCATATCTGAAAACATGATATTCCAGTCAAAGCCTTGGTAAAATAACCAGTGTCTCCAACTGTGTCCTGTTACAAGAAGAACATATTCTTTTTGAACTTATGCAGATAACGATATTGCCATACAATAACAATACTCAGGAATAGTTTTGAAGTCCTGGAGGAATCAAGTAGAGAGAAAACTAAATGTTCCAATTTTTCTCATAAACGTGTAATTTAGCAAGCTGTTATATCTTAAAAGATTATCTTAAGTCTTGAAAACAAAACATTAAGAGAACCAGCAATGTTTCAAAATGAAGAAATTATAAAAAACCATAATTCTTTTTATCAGTTAATTCAGGTTTATGTAATTAACTTTTGCTTTTTTGACCTTGGTCTGCAATTTCATAAACCCATCAGTTTCTTTATTAGAATTTTGGAAATTCAGTCCAACAGTATGAACTTAAAGTTGTCAGGAACCTGTACCTGTCAGATTTTCCATGACTTTATTTTGAAGACATACCAGTTTTTGAACAATTGAATCAAGATTATGACTGATAGCATTTATATTAAGACACAGCTTCCTAAGAACCTTACACACCTTTGTAACACATATCAACATATCTATATAACGTATCTAGAAAAAAATGTTAAACACCATTTTGTGTCTTGATGATGCTTCCCATTTAATTCAACTTATCAGACAAGTCCAATTAGTTTTGATATCTCTCTTTTATAGATCCTTTGAGAAGTTCCAGGGTCCTTGGATTGTGCTTCCACCATGATCAAGTGGGATTCATCCCAGAGATGCAAGGATGGTTCAACATATGCAAATCAGTAAATGTGATACACCACCTCAACAAAATCAAGAACTAAAACCATATGATTTTCTCAATAGACACAGCAAAAGCATCCACTGATGGACATTCAGGTTGGTTCCATAGCCTGGCTATTGTAAATAGAGCTGTGATAGACATGGGAGTGCAGGAATCCTTTCTACATGATGACTTCCATTCCTTTGGATACATACCCAGTTATGCTCGATTGCATGGTATTTCTATCTGTAGTTGTTTGAGGAACCTCCACAGTGTTCTCCATAATGGCTCTAGTAATTTACAGTCCCAACAGTGCAGAAGGGTTCCTCTTTCTCTGCATGTTCACCAGCGTTTGTTATTTTCTGTCTTTTTTATAATAGCCAGTCTAACTAGGGTGAGATGATATCTTAAAGTGGTTTTGATTTGCATTTCCCTGATGATTAGTGATGTTGAGCATTTTTTCATATATTTGTTGGCCATTTGTATGTCCTCCTTTGAGAGATGTCTATTCAGCTCCTTTGCCCATTTTTAAATTGTATTATCATTATTATTATTATTATTTTACTATAAAGTTGTGTGAGTTCCTTGTATATTCTGGATATTAATCCCTTGTCAGATGCATAGTTTGCAAATATTTTCTCCCTTCCTGTAGGTTGTTTTTCCACTCTGTTGATTGTTTCCTTTGCTGTGCAGAAGCTTTTTAGTTTGATTTAATCCCATTTGTTTATTTTTTCTTTTCTTGCCTGTGTTTTTGGGATGTTATTCATAAAGTCTTTGCTCAGCCCTATATCCTGAAGTGTTTCTCCTATGTTTTCTTCTAGGAGTTTTATAGTTTCAGGTCTTATATTTAAGTCTTTAATCCATTTTGAGATGATTCTGGTATATAGCAGGGTATGGATCTAGTTTTATTCTTCTACGTATGGATATCCAGTTTTCCCAGCACAATTTATTGAAGATGCTCTCCTTTCCCCATTGTATGATCTTCATGCCCTTGTTGAAAATCAATTGGCTGTAAAGAACTGGGTTGATTTCTGTGTTCTCTATTCACTGTGTTCTCTATTAAGTGTCTGTTTTAATGCTGGTGCCATGCTGTTTTGGTTACTAGAGCTCTCTAATATAATTTGAAGTCTGGAATTGTTATGCCTCCAGCTTTATTTATTTATTTTTTTTGCTCAGGGTTGCTTTGGCAATTTGGAGTCTTTTGTTGTTCCATATGAATGTTAGGATTGTTTTTTTTCTATTTCTGTGAAGAATGTCATTGGTATTTTGATGGGGATCACATTGAATCTGCAGATAGCTTTGGGTAATATGGACATTTTTCTACATTGATTCTTCCAGTTCATGAACAAGAATGTCTTTCCATCTTTTGGTGTCCTGTTTTATTTCTTTCAGCAGTGATTTGTAGTTCTCATTGTAAAAATCTTTCACCTCTTTGGTTCAATTGATTCCTAGGGTTTTTTTTTTGTGTGCAACTATTGTAAATAGGCTTGCTTTCTTGACTTCTTTTTTCTGATAGTTTGTTGTTAGAGTATAAAAATGCTACTGATTTTTGTATATTGATTTTATATCTTGCAACATTACTGAAT
>NW_007786780.1:0-2599 GCF_000696425.1 Galeopterus variegatus
ACCCAGAGGAATGGAAATCACCATGTCAAAGGGATACCTGTACTCCCATGTTTATTGTAGCGCTATTTGCAATAGTCAAGAGTTGGAACCAGCCTAAATGCCCATCATCAGATGAGTGTATAAGGAGAACGTGGTCTATCTACACAATGGAATACTACTCTGCTATTAAAAAAAAAATGAAATACTACCATTCACAGCAACATGGATGGACTTAGAGAAAATAATATTAAATGAAATAAGCCAGGCACAGAAAGAGAAATACAACATGTTCTCACGTATTTGTGGGAGCTAGTAAAAACAAATAAATAAAAATACAAATGAACAGGGGCAGGGGGAAGAAGATACAACAATTACAGCAATTCCTTGAACTTGTTAAGACAAGTGAACAGATATGATCTTGAAGGGGGGAGGAGGGAGAGGGAGGGAGGAAAAAGAGGAATTGGTAAAGGAACACAAAAATCAACTACATTGTATATTGATAAATTAAAATAAAAAAATTTTTTTAATTAAAAAAAATAAAATAAAAAGCCACTCTGGTCCTTTCTGAATAGACAGGGCTAAGGAAGATCACTGTTTGGGGACCCTTTTGGACCTCAATGTGCTGAATTTAATAGAAATTATTGAGGCTACCAGGCCATTTGGAGATCAGGAGGTAGACTGACAAACATCAGATTCTGTCCTAGAATTCCTGTCCCTTGTCCCATTAAATATTCTCAGGGAGGTTGGTCATTGAAGTCAGGTTTTAACCAACCCGCTTTGCTTTCAGCTGCAGAGCATCCTTATTCTCATTTAGGACACTGGCAAAGAGCTGTAGCCAGTTAGCATTTAACAGCAATTCCACGGGCTAAATATGCCTAATTTGCTGTGATTTTAGGAAAAGAGATATTCAGCCTTGCATATGATTCCTTGTGGGCCTACTATTATGAAAACAAGCCCATAGTCTTAAGTCGGTGGCAGAAATATCCCAAGAAGTCACAAACTTGCCACTCTCAAAGATGAGAAGTTAGATGTCATGTCCACTGAAAGTGAAGGAAAAGCATATCCTTCTGGATGTATGAAGTATGAAGTTCTAGCAGTAGTTATTTTTATTTTTTGTGAAGGATTTTGCTTTTTGTAACATTGTCATCATGCACTAACTTGTTGCCTCTCAAGGATTTGAGAAAGCTCTGATTCAGAGAAAAAGCGTAGTGTCCTGTGAGTATTAAATGGGATGACTCAGCACACACAGGACCAAGAATACAACAGGTGCTCAATACTTGCATCTTCCTCCCTCTCCCCTCCCCCATCTGTGCCCTTTCTGATGGTCCCCATCCGTACTGCTGTCTTTGTACATACTATGGAAGTTAGAATATAACTATTCTTGTGTTTTAATAAGTCATCACTCATTTTAGACCAGTGATTCTCAGTTTGGGGGTGATTTTACCCCTCAGGGGACCTTTATCAAAGTTTGGAGAAATTTTTGGTCGTGCCCCTCAAAACAGAATTATCCAGCCCAAAACGCCAGCAGGGCCAAGGTTGAAAACCCCTGTCTTAGAATACACACACTTTACACTGGTGTTTACAGTGTATTTCCTCACTGGACTCTAAATGAAAAGAGAGGATTGAGAAGGCTGTGAGAGGCTGAGGAGACAACTGGGATAAGAGGTTGGGACAAGTTGGAGGATGCACCTAGCGGGTACCAGGATCCACCTACTCTTTACAAGGATACTACAGTTTCCAGCCTTAAACAAGGGCTTTATTAGATATTCATTTCTTTAGGAGTTGTTTAGCCTCTTCAAACAAACAAGACGGCAGAGACTTGGAGGACTCAGGCTGTGGGGTGAGGATGATGAGAGATGACCCTGGACAGGCTGGCAGGTGCCATGACAGGGAGATCGTCACACATGCTGGGGGGCTTGGATTTTATCGTCAGGGCTGTGGAGAACTGTACTGGATGGGAGGGGCCCTGCGGAACCAAATTATCATGTTTTCTCTGTACTGTGTTCACAACCCGTGCACACTACTGTTACTAGTCGTGTCTCTCTGTATTGTATTTATTTGTAATTTGTTCTCCTGAACTGATAATGTTATCATCTTTGCCTTTGTGTGCCCCTTGCATATAGCTCGGGGGTTTATCAGTCAGTGTTTATTAAACGGATTTAGCAGTGTTTTAAACACCACTAGCAGCATCTAGTAATAACATCCCAAAACAGTTATTTCTCCACTTTTGGACAGGTGCCATTTCCAAATACTTGTTTCCGATGCAGTTGTTTAGAGTTTGAAATGCATCTTCCTGGTTTTATAAATGGTGGGTTTTCAGGCTGTGTGGAAACCTTCCAGAACCCACAGTGTTGCTGACTTGTAATGCTTAGTAGTTCAGGATGGGGAATTTCCCAGCAAAAGGCCAAGAGGAGAAAATTTTCATTGCCCTGTGAGAGGCTGAGGAGACAACTGGGATAAGAGGTTGGGACAAGTTGGAGGATGCACCTACCGGGTACCAGGATCCACCTACTCTTTACAAGGATACTACAGTTTCCAGCCTTAAACAAGGGCTTTATTATATTCATTTCTTTAGGAGTTGTTTAGCCTCTTCAAACAAACAAGACGGCAGAGACTTGGA
>NW_007786781.1:0-2599 GCF_000696425.1 Galeopterus variegatus
CCCGTGGCTCACTCAGGAGAGTGCGGCGCTGGTAGCACCAAGGCCACGGGTTCAGATCCTATCTAGGGATGGCCAGTGAGCGAGCGTGGTGCAGACTGCAACGTGCCAAGGGTTGCAATCCCCTTACCAGTCCAAAAATAAGTAAATAAAAAAAATAAAATCTGATACTGCTATACAATTCACTGGTTTGTGTCTTTTCTTTCTCTCCTGCTACATTAAAGCTCTAAAGAGCTGGAATTTTTCTTTTTGTCTGTTTTGTTCATGGCTGTATCCCCAGTGCGTATAACTGTGAGTGGAACACAGTAGGTGCTTAATAAATATTTTGTGGAATGAATGAATGTTTGGGACTCCTTTTGTGACATGCCTACCCTCCCTTAATGAAAAATGGCTCAGTAGGCCCCAAGTCCCGCACAAGCAAACAGCAACAACAAAGGCTGTGACAATGTGTTAGTGCCAGATGCTACAGCCAGTGGCTCAGGAAGAGGCTACAGCCCTCAAAATCAATAGCAATTACAGAAGAATATCTACCCTGCCAGGAAAACTACTTAAATCAGAAATTAGCCAGGAAACTAATGGCCATGACTACAAACCTAATGTCAATCAATATGGTACTTTAATAGCTCAAAGACACCGGATGTTAAATATTGAGACTTCAACCAAGACAGCTCCTGATCAAAGCCAGTGAGTCAGCAATACTTCCTGGGCACTCACCACAGGCAGGCCACTCAGCACTGCAGGAAATTACAAAATCCAGAACTTAAACCTGTAACTTAAACAATGCATAAAGATGGTCACACCCTTCCACTGCACTTGTGGTGGATACTTTTGGGAAAACCCTCTAAACGTCTAGATAATAGACTTAGAAGAAGGGAGAAAACTGCTAAGCAGGGTCTTACCACCCTTAGCCATGGAACACAACTCTTTGGCCTTGGTCTCACCTAAAATCTTCCTTCACATTGCCTGAATATTATTGCTCCTTGATACCACAGCCTTGAATTTTATAAATTACAGATCTGTATAGGTTAACAAGGTTTTTGTTGTTTTTTAAATAACACAAGTCCTCTGGGTTGCTGATGATTTTAGGACTGCCAACCATTCCTGGCTTAATGAATATTGATTCAATTTGCTAGTCCCTGGCTGGGTGTAAGTACAGTGAAACGGGGGGGAGGAGGGGATGCAGCAGAACTGGACATGCCTGGATGGCTGTTGTTACATGTCAAGGAAGAGGGTCTCTAAGGAGGTGGGAGGAAGGCAGAGAAAAACTGGAGAGTGGGCAAAGATGTAATTTTCTAATTAAAATAGTTTAACGTGGGCCAACCTTAAAACTGAAAAAGTTTCCAGAAAAATACTCCAGTGATTTATTCTTCCTACCCACATATTGCCCCTCACTCTCCCATTTCCCCCAGCCCCCAAATTAGGCAGTACTTAGATACAATGCACTTTAAATTTGGCTTTCTGGGCTTGCCTGGGAACCTAAGCACCTTCTGTAACATTGTATCAGTAGGAAAGTGTATTTTGCATTTCAAACCAGGAAGTTCGAGACAAGCACACTAACAACACAGGTGTGGACAGAAGCCATCAGTAGAGTCAGTCTGAGACCCAGGCCCTTGGGCTCCTAGGGCTCACGTTCTTGGTAAAGGCCCAATGTGCACCCGTGAGGCCACTGCTCTTTTACATACAGACTCAGAACATCCACAGCTTTAAAATGGCAAATCTTATCACAAAAATGACGCTTTGCATTTGTACGGCCCTTAGTGTTTTCAGTGCACTTTACATACTTATTTTTGGATGCACGTATTTTCTGAAATCTTCAATAATAACCCTGTTTGGGTGGAGACGAGGCCGGGCGTCCTTAGCCCACTTTCATAGATGCCGGCCTCCTACTTCTCAACAGCCAGGTGACGGGAACAAGCCCTCCACGCCAGCAGGGGACCCGCGGCACAGAGCTGCAAGGAGCGGCGCGGGGGGCACGCCCTCTTCTGTGCCCTCCGACTCTGACTCATCTCGAGTAACAGTCAGGACAACCCTCCCCACTGAACCACGGCGGACACTTCCTGATGCAAACGTGT
Source organism: Galeopterus variegatus (assembly GCF_000696425.1). Taxonomy (NCBI): domain Eukaryota; kingdom Metazoa; phylum Chordata; class Mammalia; order Dermoptera; family Cynocephalidae; genus Galeopterus; species Galeopterus variegatus. Next base: position 2,070 of record NW_007786781.1, read on the forward strand.
TCAAACAAGTGGGAAACTCTCCAGATCCAGTGCAATGCGAAGGTGCTGTCATAGGAGATCGTCTAGACAAAGAAGAATGAACTGAGGGGGCTGGTTTGGTTTTATTGGGGGGTGGATGGGAAACACGGGCTGCTCAGAACTCCCACCCCTCATCCACCTCCCCTCGCTTTCCTCTCGCTGGTCGGTTCAAGCTGCACAAATGGGCGTTTGTTTCAAGGAAAGTCGCCTGCAACAGATGGGGACTACTTTCTAGGGGGCGGTAAAGCTTTTCTTCAACGTGGAGGGACGTGTCCACTGCGATCGCTCCCTGGTCGGCCACGCCCTGCCCCGCCGGCGCCCCGCGCGTCTGGAATGCGGACCCCCTCGGCTCGGCTCCCTGCTCGCCCCGCTTCCCGCAAGGACTTCGAGGGGGCCCTGCACCCCCAGACCCAGGCGCGAGCGGCCCCCCTCTCCCCGGCCCTGAACACCCGGCCTCCCCACGTCCCCGCCGGAGCCCTCGTGCGGACCGTGCCTCCAGCCCCCCGCCCCGG
>NW_007786782.1:0-2598 GCF_000696425.1 Galeopterus variegatus
TGAAAATCTTTTCAATAAATGCTGGAGGGGGAATGTTTTCAGCTTTGTGAGGCCTACAGTCTCTGTTGTAACTAGTCGACTCTATCCTTGTTGCACAAAAGCAGCCACAGACAATTATGTAAACAAATGAATGAACTGTGTTCCAATAAAACTTTATTGCAAACACAAAATTTTTAGCTTCAAATCATTTTTACATCCTGTTGTAACTAGTCGACTCTATCCTTGTTGCACAAAAGCAGCCACAGACAATTATGTAAACAAATGAATGCACTGTGTTCCAATAAAACTTTATTGCAAACACAAAATTTTTAGCTTCAAATCATTTTTACATGTCACAAAATATTCTTCTTTTGATCTTTTTTCCCCAACAATTAAAAAAATGAAAAACCATTTTTAGTTCCTAGCTCATGCGAAAACAGGCAGCAGGCCAGATTTGGCCCATAGGATATACAGTTTGCTAAAGGCCCTGCTCAAATATCAGCACCTCAGACAGGCCATCCCAGACCCTCCTGTTTAAAAAAGGACCCTCCTCTCCCTTCACCTTGCTTTATAATTCATAGCACTTACTGCTTCTTGACACTTATTAACTGTGCAGCCTGGGATCTTTACTAATCCCTGCATGCCTCATTTCTGTTCATCCATATTATGGGGACAAAGGTAATAATAAGAGTTACTACATCTTGGGATTTTCAGAAAAAACTTAAAAGTTAGAATACCTTAAAAGCCCTTAAAAAGTGCTGGTTGCATCATAAAGGCTGGGGCTAGGTGACTGTTAGCCATTAACTGTTCATGCCTGTCTCACCCTCTAGAGCAGTCTCCCTAAGGACAGAGACCATGTCAGGTTTAGTCACCACCGTGTTCTCAGTCTTAGTACGGTGCCAGCTCATGGAAGAAGCTCAAATAGACCAATGAAGGACAGACTAGATGAGTAAAATACTGAGATTTGCAAGATCGAAATTCAAACAAGATCATCAGAAACTGTGAAATAATGCCACAGATCCTTTCTCTAAACACAACTTTTCTAACTAAACTTGGCCTTGATTCTGCCTATTTTCCCAGAGTACCAGCAACCATCTCTGGTTTGTTTTACTTCATTTTTTACTTTCATGTCTAACTTTTAAAAAAATCCTGTCTATTGGGTGAATGCACATTTACGAAACAGTAATAAACAGATGTCTCTCATTAGTACAAGATGGCTTTAGTCTTTCACACAACTTTAATTTTATTTTCCTGTTTAATGTTCATCAATAGATTCTATGGAGTAAAGACTTCAGGCAAATAATGCCATTTCATGAGTTTCCACTTGGAGAATCTGCAGAGTTTAGACAGAGGACTTTCAATCCGAGCTGCCACTTTCAATCCGCTCAATGTTGAGAAAAGATCAGGCTCTCTCTGGGCATGGGTGGGGTCTACATGAACGTTTCCCTGTTTTTCTTTAATGGACATGTCCCAATTTCCACTCCTTCTGCCTCATACACACAGAGCATGCTTTGGTGCTAATTACCTGTATGTGTTTCTTTTTCATCGCTCTAAATGGCAAACATCTTATTTAACCCAGGCTTCTGCAATCATGTCAGGCTTTTAGTAGGTAATTATTAAATACTTAACAGATAAATGAAGAAAGAATAAAGGAGGGAAAAGTCACAAAATTTATTTTGCTTTCTGTCTTTTTTGGTCCATACACATCCTACATAATTTTACTGATATTGTTCCTTGTATATGTTTTAATTATTTTATTAGAGACACCTCCGAGAAGATTGCAACCCTGAGAAGTCTAACCTGACTCTAGTCTCTTGGAGTTAAACATTAAGCAGGATCTAGAGAAAGAGCTGGGATGTATATAAGTCAAGGGCAGGAAGGGCATAGAATGGCAGAGACTGGATGAGTAAAAGATAAAGGTTGGGAATAACTACAGCCTAAATAGGAGTAAATAGGATAAATGTATCTGCTAGAACTGTGTTCAGCTGTAAGTAATAGCGAAATTACTAATAATTCCTTAAACCATAAGGATATTATTTACTCAGTAAGAAGCATTGAAGTGCATTTATATTTGGTTTAACAACTCAGCAATGTCATCAGGGCTCCAGACCCGTCCATCCTTCTGGTCCTCCAGCCTCAGCAGACTGGCTTTTGTGTGCAGGTTTGTACCTCATGATTGCAAGATGACTGCCACATATCCAGGCATTACACCTTCATAGTACATTTCCCAAAATTGGATGGGAAGAAAAAGGACAAGAATGGGGCGTTCTTGCATTGTTACTACTTTTATCACAGAGGAAAATTTTTCTCAGAAGATTCCAGAAGCCTTCTTGGTATGTCTTAGTGGGTCATGTGATGCATCCCAACAACAATGACAGGCACAGAAGGATAGAACTACCACGACTGGCTTAAACCAATCATGATCCGTGCTCTGGACGAGGGAGCAGGCAAAATGCTACCACCTAATATCTGAACAAAGTTGTTGGGCAAATATCAAATGCCATTAGCCACAAGTGTGGGGCACATACTACTAGTGACAGAGGAAACGATTTCAGGTGACAGTCTGGATGGTTTTCAGTGTTATTTAACTGAAGCTTAAATAACATTAAATGGCACAGT
>NW_007786783.1:0-2598 GCF_000696425.1 Galeopterus variegatus
TGCTCAACCCACAGAGTTTCTTGCTAGAGTGCAAGGGTTGAGAAAGGGAGTGGAGAACACTACCAATGAATTTAGTCTCACTGTCTCTGGTACCTGAGAATAGATTTATCTACTGAATCCCCAAAGAAAGCTGCTGCCTCATTTTCCCCTGAGCATTCCTCAAATGATCGAGATGCTGGAACTTTTCCTGCCCACCAGTCACCCTGAATGAAACACATTTACCACATAAGGAAAGGAAACTTTCAGACTTTCAATGGTACTGAGCCTCAGTCACAAACTGTAATGAACTGGAGAGCTTTAAAAAAAATACTGATACCTAGGTCCCACCTGAGGTCCTAATGTAATTGGTCTGTGTGCAACCTGAGGATCAGAAACTTGAACAGCTTCCCAGGGGATTCTAACATGCACTGAACGTTGAAAACCACTAATTAGAAGATCTCTTTGAATGTTTTCTCTTGTGATCTCTTTCCTTCCTAATTTCTCTATCCTACTCTCAAAACACCTATTTTTTTAAGTTTTTAGCTCTTTAGTTTCTCAACCCAATTCTTCAGAAAACTCTTAATTTTCCACAAAAGTTGGAGAATTTCGTAGTTTCTTTCAGTGTCTACTTAACTCCTTTACCCCAAGATACAGCTGGCCCTTAAAGGATAGGAATAGATTCTATATCAAAAAGCAGGGGAAAAGGTAGAATCCTTGAATCCACTTTGTGTTCTTGACTGTGGAGTGCTGCAAATAATTACCTTACTAAATTACCTAAAATAAAATACATAAGAATACTAAAATACCCAAGAAACCAACACACCTTGTCAAAGGAAAAATTAATATTTACCTGAAACAACACAGTTTAATCTAACATGAATAAACAAGTTCCTCCTGTTAACATGAACTTGACCCTGCTCCTTGTGAAAAATAAATAATCTCTGCTTGATGGCGTTAAGGCACATCTGACCCCTTCAAGACCTGGCTTATGTTACAAGAGCCACCACAGTAGTAGAGAAAGACCCCTATTTCAGCCATCTGGACAGGTGCTAGCAGTTCTACCCAAGTGCTGTCAACCCCTCATATCTCTGCTCTTACAGGAAGGGAAGGGGTGTCTCACTTTATTCCACCACATAATCATTGATTACAGTAGAGAAACTCCATATGTCTACCTCTGTAGGCATTTACAGAAAAAAAAAAAAGTTCTCTATGTCAGCAATTCTTGAAATTCTGCACACATGTGAATTACCTGCAGATCTTGCTAAAATGCAAATTCTGAGTCTGGGGAGAGATTCTGCATTTCTAGCAAGTTCCTAGGAGATGTCCATGTTGTCAGTTCACAGGTCACATCAAGTATCAAGGACCTAGATATTTATAGAAAAATAAGAATAATCACTACAAAGCCCTTTTCATCTCTTCCTTTTGATCTCATGTTTGTTTGCAGGACTAAAATAGTTTTCCCATCCCTCTTTTTGATTCACATAGTCTATAACATTCAGAGAATTCTATTATTCTTATACTTTCAATTTGACCTGTTTTGTTATGGAAAACTTCCTCTGAATTTCTCTGTGTTACAAGATCACAGATGATTTGGGGAAAGAAAGACTGATAGGAAAAATTGATAACATATTAAAATTTATTTTACATCTATCAAGCAATATATGTTCTCCTAGAATTATTATCATAAAATACACAGGACATACTACTTACAATACCAAATGACTCATACCCAGTCGTATTGTGGTTACGTGCGAGCTGTTAGTTTACTGAGCTATATTTCTTTACTTTATCCTATTAGCCAATCTTTAATTCAGGTCTTTAAGACACAGGAAAAATATATGCTCATTTGAAACGTAGTACCTCCTAACTTTAGGAGAAAATATCTGTATGTACTCTAACTAACTCTAGAGACATTAAAATTATTGTCACTATCCTACAATTTCTTCTAAGCATCCTTTCACATTATGAGTCCTTCGCTTTTCCAATGTATTACCTTCAATGATAAAACCAACTAAAAAATCTCCATCTCCTGTAAAATAAGAAATTATTGTCACTATCCTACAATTTCTTCTAAGCATCCTTTCACATTATGAGTCCTTCGCCTTTCCAATGTATTACCTTCAATGATAAAACCAACTAAAAAATCTCCATCTCCTGTAAAATAATGCCTGTTCAAAGTAAAAATTACTGAGATACTTTGAATAGTAATTTCCCTGGTGAAATAAGACAGTAAATAAGATTATGCCTTTCTTTTCTTTTTCATAATTATAGAGAAAAAGTCCACAAGAGAAAAAAAGAACAAAATATTGAAAACAACTGAAAGGATATAAATTGTGTCCTTGTAATCCTGGCTAACTCACTACAATCAAGTTAAGCTTTTTAAAATTCCACTTTGGTCACACAACTCTTCTAACTATAAAAAAAACACCAACCAAATATGACTCAGTATCAAATGAATTCTATTATTCTTGAAATTGTGTTATGTTAGAATTACTCCAAAATGTTTCCAACTGGTATTTCTTTAACTGATTTACTTTTAGACACAAAGAAACATTTGCCACAAAATCAATGTAAATCTGGTTTTGTACGCACTGTAGTACCTAAAGGGGGGAGGGGGGG
>NW_007786784.1:0-543 GCF_000696425.1 Galeopterus variegatus
AAAGAATTACAAGAAGAACTAAAGTGTGCAGATGTGGATGATGACAAATGGGACATATCATCTTTAGAGGAAGAAAAATCTTTGGAGAAAAAAACTGGGAGAGAACAGGAAGATCCTCCACCTGTGAAGAATGAATCAAATTCTATGCAAGTGCCAAGTGCCTGGGGTACATTTAATCATAAAGGGCCAAAGGGAGAAGGACTTCAGGAAAATGAGTCAAGCACATTAAAAAGCAGGCTTAGTAACTGTGACTGACTGGAGTGATTCCTCAGATATATAATTCCACATGTCAGAAGATTCTTCCAGAAGCCAACAGTGTTTCAGTACCACAGTATTTCAGTAACCTGCTTACATGGTTCTAGTGCTCCTGCCTTATAGTATTTTTTACAGCAACAAGGAAGCTGATTCAGAGAACAAGGGTCTCTTTAATGGCACCTACTGCAGTATTGAAAAACACATTGCCAGCAGTATTTTGAAGCAAATAAAGGTGTTTAAGGCTTCTGCTGCTTAAATTAACATGTCATTGAAGTCATAAAATGTTTT
>NW_007786784.1:2189-2598 GCF_000696425.1 Galeopterus variegatus
GGGAGCGCCGCCGTGCTCCCAAGCGCCGCACTCTACTGAGTGCGCCACCGGGCCGGCCCCTGGACATTTAATTTTAAGAATTTCGAAATTACTGCAGAAATTATGTTTCTCTCTTACGACACATAGCAGAACATTCTTGGGCAGATGAAGTTGACATTTTGATCTTCTACAAAACATACTAACACATTTATTGAAGAGGCAGTCTTTTCCCCAATGTATGTTGTTGCTGCCTTTGTCAAAAGATCAGTTGGCTGTAAGTATGTGGGTTGATTTCCAGGTTTCTTATTCCATTCCACTGATCCAAGTACTGGGAAAATTGGATATCTATATGCAGAAAAATGAATCTGAACCTGTACCTCTCACCATATACCAAAATCAATTCAAAATGGATTAAAGACTTAAATATAAG
>NW_007786785.1:0-2537 GCF_000696425.1 Galeopterus variegatus
AGAAATTTAATGTCAACCTTACAATTCTCATCTGTTGCTTTATAATAAAGCACCCCAAGACATAGGGGCTTCAATGACAGCTTATTATTACAGCTCAAGTTTCTGTGGATTGACTAGTCATATTTGGGTACTTCTCACTAATAATGCCTCATGAAGATGGAGTCAGGTGGTTACTGGAGTTATCTGAAGGCTCGACTGGTTTGGACATGCAAGAGTGCTTATACCCATGGCCGCAGATTGATGTGCTGTCAGAAAGGATCTTTTTTTAACAATGCCTGCATGTGTCCTCTCTTTATGGCTCTGGCTTTTCAAAGCAAGTGGTATAGTTCTTAGAGGAGGGATCCCTAAAACAAACACACCAAGAGGCAGTACATAGAAGATACAAGTCAGCTAAGGGCTTGCATTAGTTTCTAGGGCTGCTGTCACAAAGAACCACACACTGGGTGGCTTAAAGCAACAGAAATTTGTTGTTTCTAAGTTCTGAGGCCAGAAGTATAGAATCAAGATGTTGGCAAGGCTGTGCTGCCTCTGTAGCTGCTGTTTCATGCCTCTCTAGCTGCTGTTTCATGCCTCTCTCCTGGCTTCTGGTAGCCTTGGCTTGTAGATGCCTGAAGTTTGCCGGTTTGCATCTCATTGATATGAGGGCTGATTGGTAGCAGCCATCCTGTGCCCGTAAGGGGAAGGTCAAGAATATTTTAGAAAAGTGGGCTTGAAATACTTATGTTTGCACCAACACCTGAAGCTTTCTGTTACCTAAGTCCTTTGAGCAACCATGTGCACATATGTCAGAACCACTTCAATGGAGACCAGGGCCACTACAGCATCTCCAGACTTATTGTTATATACAGAAAAAAAGAATTTCTTACATAGGGATTTCTTCTAAGTGCAGCTAGATGCAATCCTAACTAGTACAAGAGGTAATAAGAGTACTACCCTCCCCTTCCTTTGATGTACAGAAATGCAACAGTAAACATGGTAAAGTCCTACCTCTTATGTTTCTCAAACTTATCAAAAAAAAAAAAGATTTTCTATTACTCTAATATAATTTGCTTTGGTAAACAATAGTGCCCAGGTATTTAAACATGCAACTTTTAATTTAAAGCTCGAGTTGAGAAAATTGTAGAAATTTAATGTCAACCTTACAATTCTCATCTGTTGCTTTATAATAAAGCACCCCAAGACTTAGGGGCTTCAATGACAGCTTATTATTATACCTCAAGTTTCTGTGGATTGACTAGTCATATTTGGGTACTTCTCACTAATAATGCCTCATGAAGATGGAGTCAGGTGGTTACTGGAGTTATCTGAAGGCTCGACTGGTTTGGACATGCAAGAGTGCTTATACCCATGGCCGCAGATTGATGTGCTGTCAGAAAGGATCTTTTTTTAACAATGCCTGCATGTGTCCTCTCTTTATGGCTCTGGCTTTTCAAAGCAAGTGGCATAGTTCTTAGAGGAGGGATCCCTAAAACAAACACACCAAGAGGCAGTACATAGAAGATACAAGTCAGCTAAGGGCTTGCATTAGTTTCTAGGGCTGCTGTCACAAAGAACCACACACTGGGTGGCTTAAAGCAACAGAAATTTGTTGTTTCTAAGTTCTGAGGCCAGAAGTATAGAATCAAGATGTTGGCAAGGCTGTGCTGCCTCTGTAGCTGCTGTTTCATGCCTCTCTAGCTGCTGTTTCATGCCTCTCTCCTGGCTTCTGGTAGCCTTGGCTTGTAGATGCCTGAAGTTTGCCGGTTTGCATCTCATTGATATGAGGGCTGATTGGTAGCAGCCATCCTGTGCCCGTAAGGGGAAGGTCAAGAATATTTTAGAAAAGTGGGCTTGAAATACTTATGTTTGCACCAACACCTGAAGCTTTCTGTTACCTAAGTCCTTTGAGCAACCATGTGCACATATGTCAGAACCACTTCAATGGAGACCAGGGCCACTACAGCATCTCCAGACTTATTGTTATATACAGAAAAAAAGAATTTCTTACATAGGGATTTCTTCTAAGTGCAGCTAGATGCAATCCTAACTAGTACAAGAGGTAATAAGAGTACTACCCTCCCCTTCCTTTGATGTACAGAAATGCAACAGTAAACATGGTAAAGTCCTACCTCTTATGTTTCTCAAACTTTTTAGGCATGTTACATGGCAAAGTCACATTTTTTTATTGAAATGTAATGGATTATACATATTTGTGTAGTACAAAGTTGACTGTAAATACTTGTATTCAATATGTGACGGTCAAATCAAGATAGTTAGCTCGTTCATCATTAAAACACATAATCATTCTTTATGTCCATTAACCAGTTACTCATAGATTCCCCCACTTCTAGTAACAATAGTTCTGTCTCTCCTCCTAAAAGTTCAACACATTATTGTGATTGTTGCTTCTTTCTTTCTCTATTTCTCTTTCTTTGTATCTTTCTTTATCTTTTTCTTCTTTTCTTTCTGATCTATTTGTTTATTTTTTAGCTCCCATTTATGAGTGAGGACATGTGGTATTTCTCTTTCTGTGCCTGGCTTGTTTCACTTAACATAAT
>NW_007786786.1:0-2598 GCF_000696425.1 Galeopterus variegatus
CCCTTTTCTTTGACTCCTGCCTCCACCTAGAGGGGGGCACCGGTAGTACAAGAAACACCACACCCAGCTGTGCCTCATCCAGCATCTCCCCTACATCTCCATCAGTACCCGCACGCTCATTCATACTTACTCAGCCTTTACATGTCAGAAAGCTGTGCTGAGCACTTTCATCATTACTTAATCCTCACGACCACCTTCTATTATATTGCACTATACACTGTTGTTATCATCCTCATTTTACAGATCACAAAACTGAGGTTCAAAAACCTTATAAATTCCTCTACACTTCATAGCTAATAGTACATATTCAAGAATTACACTCCAAAGGATGTGCTTACAAACTACACCGCTCTCCCTAAGAGCCTTTCCATTTCTGAAGAGGGTTCAAAAGTTCAAAACTCTCTGCTACACTCAAGAAGTGGTTCTATTCCTCTCTCTTTCTTGCAAAATTGCCTGGTAAAGATGTGGAAAGAACACCAGCACTGGATTTAGACAAATCTAAATTTTGAATCCCTGCTGCACAGCTAATATGGAATGATCTCCAAGGTATATATTTAATTGAAGAAATCAAGGTGCAAAACATGGTGTGTAGGGAACTACCATTTATATTACAGAGAGAGGAGGGATTTGAATGCTCGTATATTTTCTTGTGCATACATAAGCTGCTTTAGAAGAAGAAACCTCCATTCAATATGTGAAACAAAAACTGAGTTTATTTCTGGTTAGACAAGGGAGAAATGTGTTTGTATGGCGAAGTCTCTGAACAAATCTCATGGCTGATGTTTCAGGGGTTTGGAAGGTGTTGACTTCATGGACCGGTGGCATTTCAGAGGCAGAAGGGCTTAGGAACAGTAGTCCTGTAGCTGTGAAGTGTTAACTGCTGTCATGTGTTTGTTACTTTCAAGAGAATGGTCACCAAGGCCATTTACTGAATAGATTAAATGAGTTTAACACAGGTTCTGATGTTTACCTGTTACCATGGTTACAGGGCAATCAGTCTTTACCTAGGAATGTGGGGTTTCTCTCTTTATTCTCAGTCTCTACCTTTTGATCCTCCCTCAACCAAAGCTGCAGGGAAGATCCTCCAAGTTTATCCAGATCTTCGCCACTGTCGTCAACTTTCCTCAAAAACGCAGTTCCATCTTTCTGTTTACAGAGACCTGGTTTTCAGCTTGAGCATCAGCCTGATACCTCCTTGTTTCTGTCTTTGAATCATTTGTTGCACCATCTGTTGAGCCAGAGGCTGCAAAAAAGCATTCAACTCTCTGGGAAACAGATATTGAATGATGTTACCCAAACAATAATACCTAAAAGCATTTTAAGAAGGATCTGAAAGGCTCTCCAGAATCGTGATTCATGATTTTCCAGGCATGACCTTCTTTAGATAGCCAGGTTGCCTTTCTTTTGGCAACCTGGCTATCTAAAGTTAATACAGATTAACTTCATCAGGTTAATACAGGTACAACATGGAGTGTTAGCAATGGTGCAGACTCCCCATGATGAGTCAAAATAGAATCCAAAGGTATTCTATTATCCACAATGACTTGAACTAAAGATTTTTTTCACTTTTTTAAAACTCCTAATTGACACATAATAATTGTACATATTTATTGGGTACAGTGTGATATTTTCATACATTATACAATCTGTAATATCAAGTAAGTTTAATCAGCATATCCATCCCCTCAAACATTTATCATTTCGTTGTGCTGGGAACCTTCAAAATCCTCTCTTCTAGCTAATTGAAAGTATATGATAAATTGTTAATTATAGTCACTCTACAGTGCTATAGAACACTCGAACTTATTTTTTCCTATCTGAGCTAAGGATTTTACATGGGGCATTTGTGCCCCAGGGTGTGGGCTGTATCATTTACTATACCAGTCAAAGTGAGGGGACATGAGCACTTTCAGTTGCCCCAGACTCACAATTCTCAAAAATCTGTTTCACCTGTTAGTAGTTATAGCCCCAGAAAGGGTTTTATTCCTTCAGACTCTAAGAAGACAGTCTACCGAGGGTGTGGGGAGTTGTACACTTGGAATGGTCTAAATACGTGTCACACCAAACAATTAGTCTTAGTCCTTGATGACAATAAAGAGTCCTATTTCCACATAAGAAACAAACCACATCAATAAGCAAGCAGTATTGCTGTCCGTCTATACAGACAGTTCCTCGTTGGAGTTTATAGGAAGGATAGTGCTCATGTCTCCTCAGAGAGACATCGCTGGACAGATTTGGACAGCTGTCTTTCTGACATGGAACATTATTCTTCCAATGGCCTTACTGCTTATAGTAAATATAAGTATTGTTATCCAAAGACTCAAAAGTCTTAAAGAGCAGAAGAACTTTGGGTCCTGTTCTTATTTCAGGAGCCAGTTGTTTTATCCAGGAAATCATAAGATTATTTTGATTTCTAGTTAATATTTTAGAACTCTTTGAAAATGATCAGGATATCTATGTTGACATTTCCCACTCCAATTTATTTTTTCTAAGTCCCCTATCTCAGTTCTGAGCCATTTGCAAAGCAGGAGAAAACGCTCCCTTTACTTAAGCTCTTGGTCTGCCCTAGAATGTTCTTTGAAAGTGTTATGAAGTCTA
>NW_007786787.1:0-765 GCF_000696425.1 Galeopterus variegatus
TCCTACTCTGTTCTGTATTTTTATGACCATTTTGTTCAAGACCAAGAATCTTCAAGTCACTGTAGTTCTGATACTTTATGGTGTAAACATGCATCTATGAACCCAGCCACCATTTATGATAGTTTTCCACTGGGGAAAAGGAGTGTGTTATATTACAAAAATATGTACGCTTATTAGAATCAATCTAGCATTCATTTGAAATATTTTCATATACCACAATATAAAGAAATCACCCGCAGTTTAAAAAAATAACATTTATTATTACTATGAATAGATTCAGCCATAATGGACCTAAAATGTAAATTGCTTAAGGGCAGGGGGCTTTATTTTATTTATGGATATATACAACAAGCCTAACATTGTATCTGCTTCATACAGTAAACATTTGTGGAATATAATTTTGGATCTGTAGTATTAAAAATGACAATTTTTATGAGAGGAATATAAAAGTGCAAATACCATTTTTTTTTCCTTCTTGTCTGAGTTAATTAATAAAACAGACTTACCAGGCCCATTAAAATCTGGTCTCATTTCAAATTATCATCAAATATTGGCCTTTGAAATTCTTGAAATGTTTGTTTTCTACTTTTCCCCGTTAGAAGTTTATATTTATGCAAACAAAGAGACCTGGACCTGAGTCCTGGTTCTGCCTCTGAGAGCTTTGTAACTTTAGGCAATTTACTTCAACTTTCTAAGCCTTAGTTTCTTCTTTTGTAAAACCTATAGTATTAAGTGAGTCAGTCACTCTAATGGGCTTAGTTTAGT
>NW_007786787.1:1502-2598 GCF_000696425.1 Galeopterus variegatus
TGCAGACTGAGTTTCTGCTGTGGCTTTTTTACTTTTAAAGGGACAGACAATAGTAATCATATTTTTGAAACATTTATTATATGCCAGGGATCGGACCGTGCACTTTACATGGATTATTTCACTCAACTTTCACAACAAACAGTGAATTACCTAATTTACAATTGAGGGAACTAAAGCATACAAAAATTAACTTGTTTGCACAAAGTCCCACAACTAGCACGTCACAGAGCTAAGCAGATCTCACTGGAGTAGGAAATAATTTTATTAATTATTTTAGCTTTTCACAACGTAATTAACATTACTCAGTTTTTATATTTCAGTGACAAGAGAGAACAAACAATGGCTAGAACTAAATCCTCTATCTCCTTTAGATCTATAACCTGAATACTTCTTAAAGCTTATATTAATATTAAATTTATAAACTAGACACGATTAATTTAAGGGATCAGATAATCCATATTAAAGGGTTCAGATAATTCTTACCAGATAAGATAGGAATTAATTACCTATATTTGTGTACTTTTTTGACTAAGAAAAATTCACTTACTTCAATATTCTTCCCAGCACTTTAGAAAAAATCTAGAAATGGTATAGATGAACAATTTTTCTCTTCTTTAGTGTTTAAGAGGAAATTGTCTTCTCTCTAGAGCAATTGCCTTTTTCAGACCATTATTTTCCTAGTTTGTAAAATTTTTAATCCAGGTATCAATCATGGGTAGAGACCTTGAAGGATCATATTGCATCATGACTCGGACTTCAAACAAGAAACCAACAAAGATATTAGAGATGCTATACTTTAAATACATTCCTGCTCTCCCTGCTCTTCAGTGGTTGGACAAGCTTAGGTTCTGAAGTGTTATCTGGGTACACAGGACTACATGTAAAGAAGTAAAGTTTCCTCAACTTATAATGAATCAGTAAATTCATGGCCAATCCATGCATTATTAGAATATTTAAAATATCCTTTCTTTTCTTTAAAATTCATGGTTTGGGTATTTTAAATATATGGGGGGGTGTGCAGTTGTCAGGAAGATGTTTCTTCATTGGACTTGCCTGTTCTTTGACTTACTTAAATTTGTCCTTAAAATGGTAAATT
>NW_007786788.1:0-2598 GCF_000696425.1 Galeopterus variegatus
ATAAAGGATGTTGCTAAACACCCTACAATGCAGGGGTCAGTCCCCACAACAAAGGATTATCTGGCCTGACTTGTTGAGAAACACTGCTGCAGTACCACAGGACTATTGGCCATTTTGCCCAAGTGTTAGCATCATTTTCACTACAGCCTGGACAAGCTACAGAGCCCGTTCCTATTATCAGGTCAACTTAAACTTGGAAGTCCTTCCTATCACTTAGCAAATGAGTCAGAGGAGTATTCTCATATTCCCAAGCATGGAGCAAGCTGCCTTTAGAACCCAAAGAGGCCTTCCACATGTTTCACTTCCTTCTGAGGGGTGGCAGGTGTGAAATGTAAGTTTTGTCTTTTATTTTGGAGAAGTATTCCTGGCATGCCCTGGAACACCCAATCCCTAAAACATTCAGTCCCCTGAAACTTTACAGGTTTCCTCTCTCACTTCTGGAGCATATGTGTCTTATCAAGGCCTCCAATATACTTGCCAGACTTGCTCATCTGGTTTAATTAACTTAATGTCATCAAAATAGTGGACCAGTTTTATCTTCTGTGAAATGTCCAGATGGTCCAGGCCCCTTCTGAGTTTACTAAGGCAGAAGGCAGATGAATAGCCTTGGAACACAAAGTTAAATGTATTCTCTTGTTTGTCCCACATAAATGTGAACTATTTTTGATCATTTGCCTCAAAAGGGTTAAAAAAAAAATGCTTTCACCTAATCATGGCAGCATGTCCCAGACTGAGTCAATCTGTTCTCACAAAGACACCATATTTGGCATTCCAGCTGCAATTAGGGCTGCTACTTGGTTGAGTCTGAGATAGTCCACCATCATCTGCCAGGACCCGTCTTCTTTTGTAGGTTCTAGATTATGAATTAAGTGAGATATGATGCTTATCTACCACCTGCATTCTTTAGACTATATTTAGATTTTAGAGCTAATCTTTGCTATTTCCTCTTGAAGTTGATATTGCTTTTGTACTGTCTTGGTCAGGGAAGGAACAGTTTTATAGCTTTCCTCTTGGCTTACCATATGGTGACAGCTCTTAAAGGCTAACGAGCTATGTGGGATGTTCTGTCAACTACCAAGTATATCTACTGACTTATACATTTGAAGACAAGGAAAATGACCAGCATGTAAGTTCACAGACATGGAGCACTCACTGATGGCCAAGCCTGGTCAGGATTCCATTTATTACCTGTGCCCCGCCCACCCCCATGCTAATGGCAGGGGTAGGAGGTGGGTCACAATGATGCCTCAAGTCCCAGGTGTTAGCATCAACATAAATCCTGTGTGTATTAGTTACTGACCCTTATGGTGTGGTTACCTGTGTAATGGTCATAGGTCCTTTTGCAGAAGGCCTAGGAGAATTATTGTTCTATACTCTTGTGGTATGTTAGGGTCCTTTCTCATCAGGACTCTACCTCTTCTTCAGATAGTGGTTTCTGATTCACGGAACCATATCAGGTCAAGAATCTAGGAAAGGTATTGTGAATTTCTACTAGAGTACCTGCCCTCAGAATTCTGATTGTCCAATACCCTTGTTGGTTATCCATCTATCTTGCTCTTAAAAATACAATGTTCTATTAATCATCCCCTTAGCTTTCTGTGAATTGGAGCCCCTTCCCCATCTATCATTAAAGTTATTGTGACTACTTTGTTTCTGGTGATTAAGTACCACAACATTGTTTCTATTAATTCTAGATACTATTACTGCTGTCAGAGAGCCCAGTCCTATAACAACATCTTCCACAGGCAACCCTATCCTACATAGGAGAGTTGCTCATGAACATCTCAACAATGTCAGTTCCCAACTCACCAGTGTATTTCTTATCACCTCTACAAATAAAGTGTCCTTTGGGTCCTTCCAAGCAAAAAAGGGCACTAGTCAAACAGAGTATTGAGTTGTAACTACTGGTCCAGAGAATTCAGAAATACCTGGGATTACAAGATTCTTGAGTTTATCTATCCAGATATCTTAATTCCAAGACACAAGCCCTATCAGGGTTCTGGTTTTGGCATAGAAGACTTGATATAGGTTGATAATTCAAAGACCTTTGGGTTTCCTCTACTCTTATATATTTAAGTCTTGGGCCTGGTCCTCAGATTTTTCTGTCCTTCTGCTGCAGGAGATGATAAACTTTTCACATGATGCTAAGAAGAAACTCTCACATTCAAACACCACCTTAAATTGGAGAGTAGGTGTCCTCAGCTTTTCATTTTCTTTCTCTAGTACACTGAAAATACACAAAGATTGCCAATGATTCCATAGTCCTTATAATTTCTACTTTCCCCAAACTTCTCAAAAGTGTGATATGTTATATCCACCAGTGCATTCCTTTCTAGGAGCATCCAGTCCCACTTCCCCACAGATGAAATCTTAATAATTGGACTACTGTGGCATGCTAGGGACTAGTAGTCCTCCACCTTATCAGCAATGAGGCACTCATTGCCTATCAGACTGCTGATGACCAGCCTCCAACTTCCCTTTTCAGAGTTTGCTTCTTTGATTTCAGAGTAGCACTGATGACTGAGGGGAATAAGGTGGACTTTGAAATGGATGTTAAGCAAGAAAAAAAGTAGCAGGGAGAATGACTTGGCTTTCAAT
>NW_007786789.1:0-2598 GCF_000696425.1 Galeopterus variegatus
GTCTGGTCCAGCACTAGCAAAATTTGATGAGTGGATGTTAATCTAATTCTGAACTCATGGAGGAGAGAATCTGATTAGGTCATCTTGGCTCAGGTGTTCATCCTCTTGCAATTAGTTATGACTACAAGTCTGGGGTCAAGCAGAAGAAATGTGGGCCTTGGATTATACTCCTGTGAGAATACTTCTCAAAGAAGGGAACTGGTCAGATATTGACTGGGCAGATATCCCAAAGCTCTCCATTACAACCAACACTGCACATCACTGTCACATATATGTTTAGGTATATTTTCACTCTTTTGGATGTACTATGGGAAAGGGACTAAATTGTTTTCATTATAATACCCCAACTCCTAGTACAGTATTAATTTTAATGTAACAATTAGTTGTATTCTTCTCAGTATCATAAGTTGACTGTACAGAGAGAAAGGATAAGGGAAGTACAGTCAGCCCTTTGTATCCATGGGTTCTGCATCCATGGATGCAACCAACCGTGGATTGATAATTTTAGGAAAAATGATTGCATCTGCAGTTAACATGTACAGCCTGTTTTTCTTGTCTTTATTCCCTTGACAATACCATATAGCAAATATTTACATAGTATTTCCATTGTATTAAGTATTATAAGTAATCTAGAGATGATTTAACGTATGCAGGAGGCTGTGCATATGTTATATGCAAATACTACACCCTTTTATATCCGTGACTTGAACATCTGCAGGTTTTTGGTATCTGTGGTAGGTTCTGGAGCCAATCCCCCATGGATACAGAGAGGTGACTGTATTTAGTGTTTCTGTTTGAGTTGTGAAGGCCAGAGCAAGCAAACACGCTAGTGCATTCCAACGCACATATTGTTATATACAACACCGATCTCGCTTTGGGCTGTTTTGGGTCATTTCTTCCTCTGCTTGTGTAACTTTATTTTTGACAATATTGGCATTTCTTAAATTTTCTTATTTTTCTCTTTTAGAGAGTGAAATTCTCCCTGTTTCTACCATGATCATCTTTTCCTATTCCTCAGAAGTAACAACGATTAAGTTCTCTGTCCAGAAAATAACTTGGCTATGTAGGTATAACTCTGTAACTTATTTTTCTCCACATAATGGTATAGCCTGGTGATTTTTCCATGTCAACATGTACATCTATCTCACTTTTCCCAACAGTTTAATAAGAAAAAATTTTAAACATACAGAAAGGTTAAGAAATTTTACCCTCTATGTAGATTCCAATATTAACGTTTTACTGTGCTTGTGTTATCCCATACCCAGCCCTCTGATCATCCCTCTACCCATCCCTCATTCCATCTTATATTTTTGATGCATTCAAAGTAAGTTGCGGAAATTAGTGAATTTCTCCCTAATTACTTCCTGTGCATGTTATTAACTAGAGGTCAATATTTGTATAATTTATTTTTATTTTGTGGAGATAAACTTTACATACAATGACATTCGCAAATCTTAAGTGTAACATTTGGTGAGTTTTGATAAATGCCATCCATCTACACATCTGAAATCCCTATTAAGAAATAGGCAACTATCAAAACCTCAGAAAGTACATATCCCTTTGTATAAGGCTTCTTTCTCTGAGCATAGTGTTTTTGAGATTCATCCATGTTGTTGAGGATAGCAGTAGTATGATCCTCTTTATTGCTGAGTAGTATCATATTGTATAAATATACTACAGTCTGTTTATTCATTTTTCTATCGATAGGCACCTGAGCTGTTATCAGCTTTCAGAAATTATGAGTAAAGCTGCTATGAACATACTTGTACGGGTCTTCCGTGAGCCTTGTGGAAACAACTAGAATTGGAATTGTGGGGTCATAGGGCAAGTATATATTACAGTTTTTAAAAAGAGATATGCATTACATTATATATATATATATATATAACATAATTTTTATGACCATTTTCATGTTGATGTACATTTAGGTTGTTTCTTTTTTTCTTTTGCAATTGCAAGTTTCCTGTAGTAAATCTCTTTATAAGTATATTCTTGCCTTCTTGAGCAAGTGAATACACAGTCGAATTACTAGCCCTGCAATGACTTAGAGTTTTAACTTCACCTTAAGTGGCCCGTGGATCACTTGGGAGAGTGTGGTGCCAATAGCACCAGTGCCATGGGTTCTGATCCCTGTATAGGGATGGCTGGTTAGCTCACTTGGGAGAGCGTGGTGCTGACAACACCAAGTCAAGGGTTAAGATCCCCTTACCAGTCATCAAAAAAAAAAAGTTGCAGTGTAGCCTGCTGGGAAGTTGCTCTAGGCCTTGCAACTAGAAATGCTGTCAGTGCTTGGACCAGCAGCATCAGCATAACTTGGGAGCTTATTAGAAATGCAAACACCTAAGTCCCATTCCAGACCTAATGAATCAGAATCTGCATTTTAACAGGATTCCCAGGTGACTCTTATACACTCTAAAGGAAATAAAATCGGGGGGAGTAGAGCTTTATTTTAATTCAAAACACCTAATTACTCTCTACTGTAGTAACCTTTCCTGGAAGGTGTGGGATTTAGTTGAAGCTGATACTTATATAAAGGAAAAACAATTGCCTCATGATTAGGTTTTACAATGAATCAAGAAGCATACCATTGTAGATACT
>NW_007786790.1:0-2598 GCF_000696425.1 Galeopterus variegatus
CAAAATAGAACAAAGTGCAGTTTTAGGTTAATTATTTATAGGATATAACATTCTTCTTATCGTTTTAAACTTTCTGTTATTCGAATTTAAAACATAACAAGAACAGACAAAATATATACAATAAAGTTTCACGAACTTATCCCTCTACAGCAATCAACAACTCATGGCCATTCTGGTTCCATCTTTACTGCAGCCTCTTCTACCACCCATCCAGTCACCACTGAGTCAGTTATCAGTACTTAATGGTATAGTTTTTAGGACTTGTGTTCTGCTTAGAAAGACTTTTTCCACACTAAGATTATTAAAAATAATTATCCATGTTTCTTTCTACTATGTCTGTTTTTATTTTACTGATTTAAATAATTGCTCAAATCATTCATGAGATTTATTTCAGACTAAGGTATAAAGAATGTATCCTATCTATTTTTTCTTTTTAATTGTTCCTATACACTTAATAAATAATACATACTTCAATTAGTAAATTGAAATGACAAATTGATGATGTGCTCAATTTTCATTTTTAATCAGAATTTTTTTCCTGGATGTTCTGTTATATTCCATCAATCTGTCTAAAGATATGAAGTATATTTAAACTTTGTAAATTTAAAATATTTGAAAATATCTGATAGGCTAAAGCCTATTCATTTCCCTTCTATTTCAGAATATTTCTGGCTATTACTGCTAATTTTGTTCTCTGAGCAATTTTTATGATCAGCTTATTTAGTTTAAAATAAAATATTTTTTATAATATCTCTTCCTCAGGTTGTTGAAAGTGTTAAATTACAGAGCATAAAACATATCCCTGAAAAGAATGTCTGGCTTCAAGTACATTCTTAATAAATGTGTGATTTACTAAAAGAAAAAAGTATCTGTTAATATAGATTAGTTCAGTTTACATGCAAAGTAGAAAAATCAGTATATTTATAATTATGAGTCTTTCTATTCTAGGACATACTGACCTTTGCAGAAGTCTTCTTTTGTATTTGTTAGGAGTCTTCTAAAAGATTATTTATGTAGGTTTTGAATATTTCTAGTTATTTATATTCTTAAGTATTGTATCTATTTGGTGGTGGTGTTGATAATGTTAATGTTATTTGACTTTATTAACTTTATACTATCTCCCAAATAGTTATTTATTTACGTGATAACTATAATAATTTTTAAAAACTTTTAATAAATTGTACATACTTGCGGGATACAGTGTGTTGTTTCAATACATACACATATTGTATAATGATTCACTTAAGGTAGATGGCATATGTAGCAATATATTATGTTCGCTTACCATTTTTATATTTTTTAAGTTTCTTATCTTACATTTTGCAGATAAACAAATACAACCTAAAATATTGGTCATTTTCCTCTTTTTAAAAATATTTTTTTCTTTTTATTTATCTTTTCTAATTGCATTAATTAGCGCCTCTTAAACAGAGTTAAATAATAGTGAAATCTTATTCCTGACCTTAATGGGAATGTGTCTGATTTAATTTCATTGGAATATGGTTGGGGAAAAGAAAAGAAATGAAAAGAAAATTAATAAATAGGAATATGGTTGGGGAAAAGAAAAGAATAGAAATGAAAAGAAAAGAAATATATGTATATATGTATATAGTATTAAGGAAATATCTAACTTTCCCTGATGTGGGTGTGGTAGGCTGAATAATGCCCCACATTATCACATAATAATTATTATAGTCAATACTTGCAGATGTTACTACCTAAAGGATTTTAAGAAGAGTGGATCATTCTGGATTATTTGGCTGGGCCCAATATAATCACAAGGGTTCTTAGGAGAGGGAAGCAGAAGTGAAAACAGGCAAGGAAACAGACTTCACGCTAGAGCCACCAGAAGGAACACAGCTCTGCCGACCCTTAGGAGAGGGAAGCAGAAGTGAAAACAGGCAAGGAAACAGACTTCACACTAGAGCCACCAGAAGGAACACAGCTCTGCTGACACCTTGATTTTAACCCAATTTAAACTTCTGACCTCCAAAACTGTAAGACAATACATTTGTGTTGTTTTAAGCCACCACATCTGTGGTATTTTGTTACAGTAGCAAAAGGAAAGTAGTACATTGGGTTAGGAGGGTCTTTCACAATTCTAATTCATTTTCATTGAGGGTTTTTTCCCTGATTCAGATTGTATACTAAATTTTTAAATTTCTTTTTAAACACTTTGTTGATGATTACATGTTTTTTTCTCTTTTGTCTACAAATATAAGTAATCACTTTAATAATTTTACTAATATTGAACCATCTTTGCATTTCTAGAATAAGTACCTTTTCATCATGATATATATATATATATATATATATATATATATTACCTTTGTCAGGATTTTTGGTGTCTATGTTATACAACATTTATAAAATGAATGGGGAAAGTTTTTCTTTTTCATTGTTTGGGAAGAGTTTAAATAGTACTGGAGATATTTACTCAAAAGTTTGAATAATTTTCCATGTGAAATTATCTAAATCTAATATTTTGCTGGCCACGTCTTTGATAAATTTCTGTATTTCTTATGGTAATTAATTGATTTGGATTTACTGTCTCATCTGGAGACAGTTTTCATAATTTGTTTTTTATTGGAATAAAAA
>NW_007786790.1:4811-7272 GCF_000696425.1 Galeopterus variegatus
GGCAGAAATAAACAAGACCCTAGGGGTAGTGTCAAAGATAAATAAAGCTGCAGGGCCGGCCAGGTGGAGCATTGCTACAGTGCGCCGCTTGGGGGCGCGGCAGCGCTCCCGCCGAGGGTTCGGATCCCACATACAGACCGGTTCCCGCTCACTTTCAGCATAGCTAATTTCAGGAGAATACATGAGTTCCCCAGACTTTGGACTTCCCAGCCTCCAAAACTGTAAGCAATAAATTTTGTTTTCTTTATGTCACCCAGTTCCAAGTATTACATTATAAGCAACAGAAACAGGCTAATACGGACCAGATGTGTGTATTTATTTTTTACCATTACTTTTTTTTGTACTGTAACATAGTTGATGGTACATACCTGTGGGGTACTTAGTTGAATATCAATACCTGTGTGCCATATGTGATTCTCAAATCAGGATAATTAGTATATTAGACATTATACAGTAAAATTGTTGTTTCTGGCCCTTTACCAGTTCCTCCCTTATTCCACCCCTTCCCCCTACTTGTGGTAACCTCAGTTCTGTTCTCTCCTTTTGGAATTTCAATGTATTATTATGATTGTTTTATCTTTCTTTCTTTTATTTGCTTATTTTTTAGCTCCCATTTGTGAGTGAGGTATACACACACACACACACCTACCACATTTTCCTTATGTAGTTGTCCGATGATGGATGTTTAGGTTGGTTCCAACCCTTGGCTGCTGTAAATAGACTGGGAGAAGCCTCTGTGGATCTTCGAGCTCTTTCTTTGTGCAGTTGTCTCCTCTCAGGTACTCTACCTATGAACTCTAGCCACCTTGGCCTCCATCTCCTCAACTCACTAAGTCCACAGGGCTTTGCCTGTTTCTCCTCCCTGATTCATGGTCTGGACATTATCTCAAGGTGTAAGTCAGGCAATTGTAGGGCTCACATAGTTCATTTTCCATTTTCCATTGATCATCACCTTTCATTGACTTATGTCTAGTGCCTTTAGTTTGTATATTTAAGTATTTTATTCTTGAAAACGTATTTTGACATATACCTTTACTTTATTTTGTCCTACTATTTATTTCTCTTCTTTGGGCATATTACAATTTTTGGAGGCTATTAATAGGCATACTTGAATTGTCCTTCTCCTTTTTATACATCTATTATTTCTTTCTGTTTTAAAAAATTCAATATTGTTTGCCTTCATCTTTCCTGTTCTCATGACCCTTGCAGCATGATCAAACCTGTCTTCTGCATTTGGGGTTCCTTCCAACTGCTTATGTATTAGTTTTCCCTGGCCCCCGTCAGCTCCTGATTTGTCTCTTTTGTCATATCATACCTTCCCTAAGCCTATACACCACTGACTGTGTTCTCATGTTCTTGTTTTATGTACATGATCACTTCATTTTTCCAATCTGTGGAGATACATTTGGTTACAATTTTCATCCACTCTGTCACAATATATTTTTGGGTGAGAGTTCTTCATCTCCTTTTTTTCCCTGTTCTCTTTCCCTCTTTACCTCATCTTATAATTGCATAATTATTAAAAAATAATTATTACTGCTCTTTGTTGACTAAGGATATTTTTTCAGCATAGCTAATTTCAGGAGAATACATGAGTTCCCCAGACTTTGGACTTCCCAGCCTCCAAAACTGTAAGCAATAAATTTTGTTTTCTTTATGTCACCCAGTTCCAAGTATTACATTATAAGCAACAGAAACAGGCTAATACGGACCAGATGTGTGTATTTATTTTTTACCATTACTTTTTTTTGTACTGTAACATAGTTGATGGTACATACCTGTGGGGTACTTAGTTGAATATCAATACCTGTGTGCCATATGTGATTCTCAAATCAGGATAATTAGTATATTAGACATTATACAGTAAAATTGTTGTTTCTGGCCCTTTACCAGTTCCTCCCTTATTCCACCCCTTCCCCCTACTTGTGGTAACCTCAGTTCTGTTCTCTCCTTTTGGAATTTCAATGTATTATTATGATTGTTTTATCTTTCTTTCTTTTATTTGCTTATTTTTTAGCTCCCATTTGTGAGTGAGGTATACACACACACACACCTACCACATTTTCCTTATGTAGTTGTCCGATGATGGATGTTTAGGTTGGTTCCAACCCTTGGCTGCTGTAAATAGAGCTATGATACACATGGGAGTGCAGGTATCCCTTTGATATGATGATCTCCTGATGATCTCAATTTCACTGCTGCATCTCATGGCAGTTCTATCTGAAGTTGTCTGAGGAAGCTACGTACCATTTTCCATAATGGCCGCACCACTTTACAATCCCACCAATAGTGTAGGAGAGTTTCCCATTCTGTAGATCCTCACCAGCATTTGTTATTCTGCCTTTTTGATAATAGCCAGTCTAAATGGGGTGAAATGATATCTAAATGTGGGTTTGATTTACACTTCCCTGATGCTGAGTGATGTTAAGCACTTTTTCATGTGTCTGTTGCCCATTTGTAT
>NW_007786791.1:0-2598 GCF_000696425.1 Galeopterus variegatus
TAAGAAATTGTAAAATAATGTAGACACTAAGAGTTTGGACAAAGTTACTTATGTAGTCTTAAGTGTATACAAATTCTGTGTGAGTATATGCTTTTTAAAAGAACAATAGAGTTTTTTTTTAGTGACACTTCCAAAGTTAATCTTCTGAATTCTTCTGGTGTACTAGTAAAGTTTTAGTTAGAAGGGTTGGAGCTCTTCAGGAGTAAGATCTACATAAATATACCATGATATCCTTTTCCAGAGACACAATTATCTTTGTCCCTACCTCAAGACCACTCCAAGGACCAGTCCATTCAGGAATGAACTTGCTTTAGTGCATGCAGAAGCTGTCCAACTCAGCAACAGTCATCACCAACAAATTAGCCTTCCATGAATTAACAGTTCGCACACTGGAAAATTGAATAACACAAAGTTGCTCCTTTGGATTATTCTCTCATCATAACTTACTCATATCATTGGGTTATTTTGAAATAAAATATACCAGTTGTTTTTGAACAGTTTCATGCCTGGGCAAAATTAAAGGATGCCATTTCTGAACATGGATATGGCAAATTCATCTCTATATTTCCAAAAATAGATTTAGAAATAATTATCATTTATTTGCTAGGGGCTTTTTGAAAACCAGTGTCATCAAACTTCCCAAATATTCTGTGATTCTAAGTTTAAAAAAAATTAGTAGCTAATACACTTAACAAAAGTCACTTGCAAAAAGTTTAACAGCCTCTGGGCATGTATGCAGAGATGGCAGATTCAGGGCTATAAAGGATGAAAAATAAACTTTATTTAATTTCCAATAACATATTTGAGAAATGTGGAAAAATATGGGAAAAAAAGCTGACACATATACCAGAAAACATACAGCTCATCTTCACTTACTTTATATACAAGAAAACCCAGGTCCCAAGATTTGAAATTCCTTATTCAAGGTCACACAGCTGCTTAGCAGAAGAGGCAAAAATTGAACTCAGGTCTCCGAATCCCAAAAGGTGTCGATGGTCACTAACAATCATGGAGTATGAGAGCCCCAGCCAGTAACAAAATAACACAACAGGTAATGAATGGAAAAAAGAAAATGATGTGAAACTGTTTTCACATCCCTGTTTTAACCCACAGAAGCTTATTCACAAATAAATTAAAGTCTTGAGACATTATATTATCACCATTTTACAATGTTCGGGCAAAAGATGTAAGCACTGAAAAGAGGATGACTGATGAACAGGTTTCTGAATCAAAGTAGTTTATGCAATATTTCTTTTATCTAGGCTCCTATTTCATAAGTACAACACTAAAATTTGATGAATGCATACTTTATGCAAGTGCATTACATTTATGACCTCACTTATTTCCTTCAAATACTATTATCTCAATTTTTAATCTCAATTTTTTGAGGCTATTAACACAGCAACTGTCATAAAGCTAAGAGTTGGCATTGAAACCCAGGTCTATAGGATTTCACAGTTTATTCCGGACCCAGTGAATTATATGGCTTAATTCTTGAAAATTCTCCCTGTCATTTGCCTATCTCCTTATTATTCTCTAATAAAACATATCTCTTTTTAAAATATAAAGAAGATGCTCTGTCTACAGAAAAAAAATCATATTCCTATAATTAGATAGAAATAAACATTAAGATCGATTCTAAATATGAATAAATAAGATAACCAGGACTTTCAAAATGAAAGCCTTTATGTATCACTGAGCATCCAAAATGCCTTCTCAAGGTTTCCATGCCAACCTTTCTAGAATACTAAAATAAGCTGTGAAACAACATTTACTCATACCACAATATGTGGCTTTTGATGCATTAAACTGTCTCACTGTACTTCGTTTTTAATGAGCTCAAATAAATTTTGAATATCTAGCAAATAGGAGAAGTAAAACTAGGATCAGTCATCAGTGAAGCAAGCAATGTAACTTTTGTTTTTTTAAGTAAGAGAAGCCTTAAGAAAGAGACTCGAAGGGACTTTTCATTTCCGTTAACATTTTTTTTTTGTATGTCCATAGTCAGTCATAGCTTTTCAAAACAGTTTTATAGAAGTTATGCTTAAAATGCAAACACTAAGCACTTAACACTGACTGTCTGTAGAAGACAAGTCTGTAAATCTAGGGCACATCAATCCCTGACTCAGACCACCTTGCACAAAAGCGAAGTAGAGCTGAACGGGTCTGCGGATTTCTTTCATGCAGTTTGAAGAGATTTCTTTTTAGTTACTGAGTTCTTTAAGGGTAAATATTGCAGTATGATTGACTGCTGAAAATGACAGGAGCCTCCAATGGAGAAGGAGGAGCTCCTGCAGGTCAGTAGTGGGGAAAGGGGACCTAGCATTTAGGCCCAGCTTCCAGCATGCAGAAGGCCCAGGCAGAAGGAGCTCAGAGTGGTTAGAAAGGGAATGCTCAGAACAGCAACAGAGACAGACACGGAAGGCACTGGAATCATAATAATGGCAACCCAACAACAGTAATGAGTGATAGAGAATGTAGGCAACACTTAAGGAGTACTAGAATTGTATGGGCAATATGCTACATTCTGGAAAGACAGCATATATGGTCTCTGCCTTCAAGGAACTTAGAGTTTAATTAATTGAACACACACACACA
>NW_007786792.1:0-2597 GCF_000696425.1 Galeopterus variegatus
TTTTTTTTTTTTTTACAAAAACCACTTTTTTAGAGTGGTGTATTATTTTGCATTCCCACTGACAGTGAATAAGAGTACCAGTTTCTCTACAATCTTGTGAATTCTTGACAAGAAGTCTTTCTAGTTTTGGCCATTCTCACAGGTGTGTACTAGACTCTCTTTGCAGCTTTGATTTTTATTCGCCTAAACATTAATGATGGTGTGTATCCTTTTGTAAAGTTTTTTTTTGTTGTACGTGTTTACGGGGTACGATTTTTGTTTCAATACATGCATATGTTGAATAATGATCCAATTAGAATAGTCTGTCACCTAAACATGTACCATTTCTCTGTGGTTGTAACATTTAAGATCTTTGTTTCAGCTATCTTGAAATATACAGTACAATATTACTAGCTATTGTTACCTACGGCACCAGAACTTATTCTTCCTGCCTAACTGTAACTTTGTAACTTTGTACCAGTCTACCTACCTTTTCCAGGCCCCCCCTCCTACCTACATCCCTTTTCCTGCCTCTGGTAACCAGTACTCTGCTATTTCTCTCTCTTTTTAATTTATTTTTCTTAATCGACCCATAATAATTGTATATATTTATGGAGTACAATATAACACTTTTACATACACATTGTGTGCAATGATTATTTCAATGATGGCTTAGTGTAGCCATCACCTCAAACATCTGTCATTTCTTTGTGTGAAGAACATTCAACATCATCTCAACTAGGTATTCGAAGATACACAGAACTTTGTTGATAACTGTAGTCTCCCTATTTTTTTAATTGGGTTGTTTGTTTTCAAAAAAATAAAATAAAATAAAAATTGGGTTGTTTGTTTTCTTATTGTTTTGTCCTCAGATTTATTGGAATACAAATGCAAATAAAAATTGTATATATTTGAGGTTTTTTAATATATTGAATCAAGTCCTTTATCAGACGCATGATTTACAAATAGTTTCTCCCAGTCTGTGATTACGTTTTCATTCTCTTAACAGAGCCTTAGAAGAGAACTTTTAAACTTTTGATGAAGCTCAATTTATCATTTGTCCTTTCGGATCATGTTTTTGGTGTTCGGACAGTTTTTAAAGTTATGGAGAATAACCCTGCAAAGTATTTATGGGTGCCATAGAGTCATCTGCTATGCTTATTTACCTACTCCAGAATGTCATTTCTTATGTCTTAGAAATGACGAAATTCTCTGAAAGTTTTTCAATTACATACTCCATTCCCAGATAGTGTTCCTTATATTTGGAGATCGAGAGTTGCCAGGATTTTATTCACTTTTGATAAGAGTTGGGGTCCAAGTTATGACCATTATTGAAAATTTGCATGAAATTTACTAAATGTTGGTTTTGCTAAGAAATAAATCATAATGTCATGTCTTTAGAAGCCCCTTTATCCTAAAGAGCTCAAACAATTTAGCATTGAAATTGACTTTAGCAATCATCTTGTTACCAGATGAGAGGGTTTGAGGAGGTCTGAAAGCTGACCTCAACCCTGTCCTCCTACCAGGTTCTTGACACCACAGGCAAGAATTGAAGAGCAGAATCAGAGTAGAAAGGAAAAACAGGTTTAATGTAAAGAATACGGAATACACACTTCACAGGCAAAGTGCAGGCTGACTCAGCAGTGAGTAGCAGCCTCATTTTGCCCTCGCTTCCAACTTTTGTAGTTGATGACCTAACATTTTCATGCTGTCTATGAATATCTAACTAAGGGGTTGATTCCCGGTTATGTAACTCTTATGTAGCTCCTAGTCTGTGCATGCTGCACCACTGACATTGAACAAATTTGCCTCCTGCGGTTTCAATCTTCCCTTGCTGAGTTCGAAAACATGCAACACTAACTCTCTTCTGGCTCAAGGCCCAGGGGAGGGGCCTGAGCTCCAGGGGCGTGGCTTGAGGCTCAGAGGAGTGGCCCGAGACCCAGACTCCAGGAAGCTGAGCATCGCCCATCTCAACCTTGTCTAGCTTCCTGTGCAGCACAGAACTTCCTTTCCATGGCTTCCTACCTCTGTTATTCAGGTTTTTGCTTAAAAGTCACCACCTTGGAGAGGTTTTCCCTGATCTTACTAAAATAGCAACCACCTCTCCAGCCCCATTATCCTCAGTTTCCATTCTCAGCTTCTTTTTCTTTCATAACACATCACTACCTGAAATTTTATTGTATACTTAGGTTATGTTCCCGTATTCGTTTATCCTCTGCCCCTCAGAAAGCAAGCCCTGTAAGGGCAGACTTGTTCATCACTGTATCCAGGCACAGTGGATACAGTGTTTAGTTTCAGCTCGAGTTTCTCCTGTGACAAATAACACCATGCGCTGGAAAGAGAACCATATGCCTTGAGTTCTTGGCCCATCTCTGCCACCATCCGTGGAACTTTGTTAAGTCAATGGGTTGACTTTGTGATATTTAAGGATACTTCCAGCTCCATCACTACATGATCCTAGGAAACTCACACGATGAAGCAGCCCCTGCTAGTGGAGGAACTTAAAAATGTTAGAATAACTTCTTTTATGGAAACAAATTTATTTTAGCTTTTCTTAAAAAAAAATGAAACAAAATGGACACAATTTCTATTTTATCTACTGGTTTGAGGATTTTCTT
>NW_007786793.1:0-2597 GCF_000696425.1 Galeopterus variegatus
CAGCAGAGATAAACAAAGAAAACCAAACCAAAAAACAATAGAGAGATTCAGTAAAACCAAATTTTGATTTTTTGAAAAAAATTTACAGATCTATAAACATTTAATATTTAGTAAGAAAAAAGATATGACTTGAATTACTAAAATAAGAAATAAAAACGGAGGCTTTATTACAGAAATAAAAAGGATAAGAGAATGCTCTGAAAACTGGACACCAGCAAATTATATAACCAAGACGAAATGGACAATATCTTTTAAACATAAGAGTATTAATCTTCTAGGGCTGCCATAACAAAATACAAACTGTGTGGTTTAAACTAACAAAAATTTATTTTTTCACATTTCTCAAATTAAGGTATCAGCAGGGCTATGCTCTTACCGAAAACAGTTGGGATGAATCCTTCCTTGCCTCTCCCTACCTCTGGTAATTTACAGAAATTTTTGCATAACTTGGCTCTTATCACTTCAATTTCTGAGTCTGTGTTCACATGGACTTCTTAATTCTGTGTATCTGTGTGTTTTCACATGGCCTCCTCATAACTACACCAATTATTGGATTTAGGGCACAATCTAATCCAATATGACTCACTTTAACTTAACAAGTTGTATCTGCAAAATCTCTATTTTCAAGTAAAATCATATTTTGAGGTTTCAAGCAAATATAAATTTGGGGGGACACTATTTGCTATGGTCTAAATGTTTTAGCTTCTCCAAGTTCATGAGTGGAAAACTTAACCCCCAAGGTAAAGGTTAAGGAAGTGGAACTTTTGGGAGGTGATTAGATCTTGAAGGCTGACCTCTCAGTGGAGTTAGTGCTCTTATAAAAGAGACCTGTGAGAGCTTGTTTGCCCCTTGCACTATTTGAGAATTGAACAAGAAAGTGCCACTTATGAGAAAGCCAGCCCCTCACCAGACACCAAATCTACTGGCACCTTGATCCGGAACTTCTCCGCCTCCAGAACTGTGAGAAGTTGTGTAGTTTATAAGCTATCCTGTCTATAGTCTTGTTACAGCAGCATGAACAGACTAAGATGCTATTAAATCTAGTATAGTCCATCCTCTGATCCCCCCCAAAAATCCATATCAGTCTCACATGCAAAATGCACTCACTCAATCCCCAAATCACCCAATGTTTTAATAAATTCCAACATCAACTTCAAGTCTGAATTTATTTCATCAACTCACAAAATTTCAAATATTATTGTCTCATGCATCTAAATCAGGAATGGTTGAGACTCTAGGTCTAAGCCATCCTTGGGCAAAATTTCTGTTTGTGGACCTGTGAAACTAGAAAGCAAGTCATGTGCTTTTAAAATACAGTGGTGGGACAGGCATAGGATGGCACTGCCACTCTGAAAGGGAGAAAAATTGAATGAATGGAGATGCCACTGAGCTAAAGCCCGTCCTCAACCTGGCAAGACAATTTCCTAACAGTTTCAAGGCCAGAGAAGAATCTTCTGTGTCTTTATTCCTTTCCTTCTGGGCCAAGGAAGCAGCTCCCTTCGACTCTGACTTCTGAGCCACTGAAGACATGCTGGTGGCAGCTCCACCCACTCAGCCTGAAACTCTGCTCTTAGTCATTCTGAGTCATTTTCTAGAAGGATAACACATATTCATGGCCAAGTATCTCTACTGGCCTACTTCTTGCCTGTAGGACTCCAGAGGTCTGACAGCTTTCCTTAGTTTTGTCCCATCTGTGTATCCTTCAGACAAGCTGGCAGTATTTTTGGTGGAAAAACATTGTTAAAATCCTTGTGGGTCTTCCATGTAGTAAAAATGATTCACAGCATTAAATGTGAGGGTCCTGCATGAGTCTTTCTTGGATAGCCCCATCTCTAGCCCTGATTTCTGCTATGATGGTTGATTAAATCCACAAATCTCATCTCTTATCTCTTCAGCAGACTTTGTGCAGTCATACCTCTGATTTGCTCTTCAGGGCATACATTCTCATCTTTTGCCTTCCAGATAGGCTGAGGATTTTCCAAAGTATGAAGTGTTAATTCCTTTTGCTTCAAAGTTCCTTCCTCAATTTACTTGTTTTCTCTCTCATTTTATTATAAGCAGCAAGGAGCAACCAAGTTGCATCTTTCAAAATTTGCATGGAAATCTTCTCAACTAAATATCCAAGTTTATCATTTACAAGTTATACTTTTCTCCCAACACAGGAACAAAATACATCCTATGTTAAATCTCTGTCAATCCATAGCCAAAATCATAGCAAGAATAGTCTTTCCTCCAGTGTCAAATAACGTTCTCCGTTTCCATTGGAGACATCACCAGAAGCCTCTCAACATTCATATTTTCAGCCGCATTCTGTTCATCATGATAAATGTATTTTCTAAGATTATAGGAGCTTTCTCTTTAGCTCTCCCCACTTCTTTTGGAGCCTTCACCAGAATGTCCTTAACTATCCATAATTCTACCAAAAGCCTACTCAAGGCATTCTAGAATATGTTTATTATACATCTAAATATTATTTCAGCCTCTTCCCATTACCCAATAGCAGAACACCTCCACATTTTTAGGTATTTGTTAAAGCAGCACCCCATTTCCAGTTTCCTAAGATTGCCATAACTTTCCTTTCTTTCCTTCCTTCACTT
>NW_007786794.1:0-2597 GCF_000696425.1 Galeopterus variegatus
AGTCTTGGTGTGATTTGGAAAAAAAAATAGCCTGTTTGTTCTTCCTCCATTTTTCTTTCATTTATAATAGTCCTCTTTTTAACATTACATTCATTTTTGGAGGATAATCTATTGTATTATTCTCCGACCCTAATCCTGACTTTGTTTGAATCTTCTATGCAGATATAAAGGCATTAATTTAGTTATATCACCTAGCAAATTATTGTTCTTTCTTCTTGGGCATATATTTTGGTATTTTTGTAAAATCTCCACCCAGCTAAGGAGAAAGCCAAAACTCTTTTCTTTTCCTTGGGATAGGCAGCTTTAGGGCCTGCTGACCCCTGAATCAAAAACAAATAAACAAATAATCTTTTCATCTACCAGAAGAGAGACTACTTGTACAGACAGGGAAATCTTGGAGTGATCTGATCCTGAGCATGATGACAGAGGCTCATTCATTAATATAATACACCTACCATTTGGTCATTTGGTCCACTTGGATAGCTGTTCTCTGTGCTGGGAGTATTAGGTACCACCTGCAAAATGGGTGCTTCTTACTTTAATTCTTTAGCACTAGGCTTTCCTGCATACTTGTAGCAGCACCTGCTAAACAATCCTGGTATATCTGGATAATTCTTAATGCTCTTCTTGAGAAATACCATAAACAAATGGATATCAAACTCATCAAAGAAGGGTCTTATCTGTAGGGTCCAACATTTACCAAAGGCACATGTACTCTTGCTCTTGGATTTGAATATGCATCTTTCCCATGGGTACAGATCAGGGGAAGCTATGCTGTCTTGTATGTGCCCCTTCCCTTGCTTATTTACTAGATAGTTGCCCTTATGCCTGCCTACCCCTCTGTCTCTCACCTGACTATGGCTTTGTCCAAGGATGCCCCATCCAATAAAGGACTTCTCCACTTAATCAATGGATAATAAAGAGATCACCAATAATGTATATATGTTGACTAATGAACAAGGTCCAGTGGTCTTTTAAATCAGTTGGTGGTAAAATAGCCACACTTCACAGAAGTTGCAAAACTGGGCCATATAGAGGACCACACAGAACTGCTCAGCTCCACTTAGCCTGTGTATTTCCAACTAATAGACACTATCCATTGTTTTTCTGGGTGCATTCCAAGAGTCAGGCAGCCACAGAGTTAAAAAGAACAAGAAAATGAGAAGCATATTGAATTCTACCATATGAATAACAAAGATCTATGATTTTCAAAGGTATTCTTCAAATCCTTATTATATTATACTAACATTCAAAGAAGAGGATTGAAATGTGATTTGTACTGTTACCACTGGAAGTAAGCCCATTCATAGAATCTGGAGAGAAAAGTAATGATAATAGTGAATGTTTATTTCATGCTTACTACATACCTAGTACTATTCTAAATACTATATTTATATTAACTCATTTAATTATTACAACATCTTCCTGAAGTAAATACTATCGAGCCACTATGGAGGAAATTGTGGCACAGAGAAGTAAAGTATTTTTAAGTGGTAGGAGCCACAATTTGAACTAAATAGCCTGGTTTTGGACCTCATGCTTGCAATTTCCTAGCTTAGTACTGTGCCAAAAACAAAACAAAAACCAACAGGACTTGCTTTTTAGCAGTTATTTTCTGAGAAAAAAAGAAATGCCTAATGTTCCTCCAGCTCCTTCTGAGCTTTAGAAATAGATGCCAAACAATTAGAGATTGGATTTAATGTCTCAACAACTATATCTAGGTATAGACTAATCTGAAATCCTTTAGGAAGCAGGAACTATCAGGAACAGGGAAGTGGAATAATCCTGTACTTTTCCAAATAGGAATCTCATCTAAAATACACACCTTGTACATCTTATATATAAATTAGGCTTGGATTGTTTTTTTTAATAATTAAGGATTCCTATGAAGAGCAGGCAGATGTTTCAAAGGGTTTACAAACCAGAATACACTATGATTCTTTTAGCTACTAGCTATGTGGCTGTGAGTATGTTACTTAATCTCTCTATGTCATAGTTTCATCATTTGTGAAATAAGGATAATAACAGTATTTATAACACAGACTTTTATGGTGATGAAATGATATGCATAAAATCTTTAGAAAATTGCCAGAGATATGGTAAATACCAGAAAAAATATTGTGGTTATATCACTACTATTATCCAGAACTCTAGTGGTGATGAAATGATATGCATAAAATCTTTAGAAAATTGCCGGAGATATGGTAAATACCAGAAAAAATATTGTGGTTATATCACTACTATTATCCAGAACTCTAAACCATGGTTGGTCAGAAAAAGGCCAATTACCTACAATATTGTTCAAGTTTGCATTTTATTTTGATTCCATTACATCCCCCACCCCACACCAGAGTCTATTGCTTTCTTTTCATAAGTAAAATGTGCCAACAAGCACTCCAGCAATCCTTAGGATCCTGATATCTTCTGACACATCTCCAGTCTACTCATTCTGATATTATAGGTGAAAGTTTGTTATTATGCTTGTGTTGGGTTCAGCCTCAGAAGTCCAAAGGACAGACAGAGCTATCATCATATCCCCTACATTTCTTCCCCCACTAGCCCTGTTCCTGAGGCTTCTAGTTCAGTCTTTGGGACTC
>NW_007786795.1:0-2597 GCF_000696425.1 Galeopterus variegatus
TTTGGAGAAACTGTCTTTAGATCAAAAAGATATTAGACCCCCTCAGAGGAATGTCAATATCAAGAATATCTGTGGGAGTTATTTCTATATTCTGAATTACACCCATCCTACCAAAGGATCTTCAGGTATTTCTACTTCTTGTTAATAAACATTATATTATCAATGATGTAAAAAGTGTGAGACCCATGGGATGAGAAAGTTAACAGAATTAATTACAATAAAATAAGAATAAAAGTTGTGACCATAAAAATGATAATTGACTAAGGGATTTTATAACAGTTTTTTGAACATTCTCAGCCCCAGTAATATTTTAATACAATTTATCTGATGTTCTGCTATTTCTGCTTTTTCTCATTGTCTCTTTCAAGTCATATTACAAGAGTTGACACACTAAATTTTCTAAAGACTACCTCTCACTATGTGGTTTCCTTCTCACAAAACTTCCTTGGTATGACATTGTTTATTAAATTAAGTTCAAATTTTTCAGTAATTCAAGGATATCCAGAATATAGTCTTGGCCTGTACTTGTAGTCTACCTCTCACCATTCCCATGTAAATATGCCACACATGCCAACACTGGTCTATTTATTATATTCTGAGAAAGATTTATGTTTTCTATTGTGTACACTTTTTGAAAAATATTGTATGGAAATAGATAGTTGATGTTTCAAATATTCATGTCGAAGAGTCTTCCACAAAACTGAGTGCAATACAATTCTTAGAATATGAATTCTGTAGTAATTTATGGTGAAGGACCTTACTTCTTGTGTGCAAAGTTACTAAGGATAAAGCAGGGAATATGACCTGCAGGTTCTTGTTCTTGCGATCTTCTTCACAGCAGGTAACACCTAAATTACAAATTCAATTGCACGACTTATGACAGTCATAATAAGTTTAATGGATGAAGGAACATCCATAAATTGTTACTAGAAATTGAGATGAAAACCTTATTAAATTTTAGAGCAATTTGATATTGTCATTGCAGCCAAGCATGCGATCAGTGGCCTGTTCTCATTGAAAGCTGGGGTCTTGTTAAATTTTCATAATATGTTGCATGCGGGATGAGGTGTTTGTTAGTATCAAACTGTGGGGGATGGGGAAGCTGATGTTTTACCACACATAGTTTGAGAAATACTGATAAAATAAAATATGGATCTAAAATTCTGTTAAGCACAGTGAATATGAAGAACAAAATACATGGATGGAATCGTATAAAAATCTAACATTCTTTGCATAGATGAAAGCTGAAGTTTCACAAAGAAATCTCACCTAAAATATTAAGTATAGATATAAATGAACTGAGTTATGGCTCTGGGGAAACATGGAGTAAAAAAGCTTCCAAACAGAAGAAGAGTATATATTAAAATTTTTCTCTAACTCTTAAGCTTCTCAAGGAGCTTTGAAGGTAAAATGAATAACTTCTAATATTTTTCTCTCTCCTTCTGAGTTTAACATTTATCAGGTTCTCAAGTCTGTTACCATTTTGTTTTTTCTAAGTTATGATGATCCCTATTTTTGTAATCATACATAAACATATTTCTATCTTATGCCTTAAATGACAACTTGGAAAATAATCAAGAGAGATGTTTTTTAGTAGAGGTGATAAAAAAGTGTGTGTCTCTGAAATACGGCAACATGGATCACTCTCTCTTAAAGAAGGACTTACAGAAGAAGAATAAGCTTTCAAGAGGTTCTAAGTGTGGGAGTAAAATTAAAGTATAAATTATGCATGATAAAACCCAGCACTGATATTACTTGGAATGTCCCGGAAATATCATCTGGTCGTTTGAGAAGGACAGCACACTATAAAATTGATCTCATCCACTTAACATGATCCTCTTCCTAGTCTTGTTAAATAACACACATAGTGAGGAAGTATGTTGCATATTATATTCTTCTTTATGTATGTCTTTTTTTTCTTTTGAAAAACAAATGTATCTGCTGATTTTTCACTTTGGGCTTGCTTGGGTGGCATGATTTGGCCAACAGTATTTATGAAACTTAGTTATAAATTTTATAAGATATATATCTAACAGAAAACTTTAAGCCAACTATATTTAAATATTTTAATAATATGGCTTTATTAAACAAAATGATAATGGCAATTCATATGGAGAGTATAAATATCATAGAAAATCCATATATCAAACAATATTCAATGGGTGTTAATTATCCTTTCTAATAAAGAATTTTCCTTCTTTTTTTATGGTCAAGCTATATAGTGAAAACATAGAATTTTTATTAGTGGTGATCAATATTAGGTTTGTCATTATTTGAAGAAAAAAATTCATTATGACAAGACAATTCACTCACGTTCTTAAGCCTTGCTGTTATATATGAAACATTTTATTCACTAAAATTGTGGATAAACCACAGAATCTAAACCCAACAGAAAATATTGCAGCTTTGTTTTTCTAAAAACTACAGTAATTTCTTTAGCAAAGTTTATTCTGAGAAATATCAACGGCTAAGAACCCCTCTTCTTAAGTGGCAGACCCAGCTGAATTCTTCTTGAATGTAAATTTTCATTGCCGCGACTGGGGACAAGGGGTAAAAATAATGAATCCTACATATGTGCATTTTGATGTTCCCTAAGA
>NW_007786796.1:0-2597 GCF_000696425.1 Galeopterus variegatus
AAGCAACCAACACAGCCAGCTTTATTTGCAAAACAAGGAAATAAAGGCTTACTTAAAAAAATCAAACGAAACAGTTAACAGAGTGAAAAGGCAACCTACATAATGGGAGAAAATATTAGCAAACTATTCATCAAACAAGGGATTAATATCCAGAATATACAAGGAACTCAAACAAGTGAAAAAAGAAAAATCAAGTAACCCAATTAAAAAATGAGCAAAGGAGCATTTAAAAAATGAGCAACAGGCATTTTTTCAAAGGAAGATATACACATAAAAAATGTCTCAACATCACTAAACATCAGGGAAATATAAATGAAAACCACATTGAAATATCATCTCACCCCAGTTAGACCTATTATCAAAAAGACAGAGAATGACAAATGCTGGAGATGAAATGGAGAAAGGGGAACCCTCCTACACTCTTGGTGGAACTGTCAATTAGTACAGCCATTATGGAAAACAGTATGGAGGTTCTTCAAACAACTACAAAAGGATCTGCCATATAATCCAGCAATCCCACTACCTGGTATATATACCCAAAGGAATGGAAATGATTATGTCAAAGGGATACCTGTACTTCCATGTTTATTGCAGCTGTATTTACAATAGCCAAGACATGGAACCAACGTAGATGTCCATAAATGGACAACTGGATAAGGAAAATGTGGTATATATACTCACTGGAATATTACTCAGCCATTAAAAAGAATGAAATTCTGCCATTTTTACACAGCGTGGGTGAGCTTAAAGAAAATTGTAAGTGAAATAAGCCAGGTCCTCCCTCATAAATGGGAGCTATAAATAGGCAAACAAACAAACAAACAAACAAACAAATAAATAAATAAGAAACAGACAACAATCACAATAATACATTGAACTTTCAGAAGGAGAGAACAGAGCTGTGGTTACTAGGGGTGGAAAAGGGGGAGGGAGAGGAGTGTTAGCAAGAAATTGGTTAATGGATACAAAGAATGATTATGTTTTGTAATGATGAATATGTTAATTTTCCTGATTTGAACATCACATATTGTACACAAGTATAGATATTCAACTTTGTACCCACAAATATGTACAATCAATTATGTTTCAATAATAAAAAATGAGAAATGCTAGAAATTTAAGTTATCTGCTTCTAAATTAAGAACAAGGATTATAAAATTCTGCTCATAACCCAAAATTAAGATAATTTTTGCTAACTCATGTAACTTTTTGTTTGTACCTGGCACTATTCTAAGCATTTGTACATATATTAATTTATTTAATCCTCACAAGAGCCCAATGTAGTTAGTAATATTATCATTTCCATTTTATTTAAGGTGCATGATATTTCATAAATAAAACATATCTCAGTTCTATATTACTATAGTAGATAATGGAGAAAGATAGAAGAGGATATAGGAGAGAAAGAGATAAAGGAAGAAAAGTAGAGCAAGGAGAGATGCTGGATGAAAGGAATAGGAATAGAAATTTAGTACTGAAGTATTGCAGGAGAACAGAGAAGTCACAACTGTGTGTAGGCTGGGGCCCCCATAGCTGTAAAAACACAATTCTGCTATTTGCCAAAGCTGCAAGCATTAACAGATCAATCATTTTAGGAGAAAAAAAGAATAAACTCTTAGATTAAAAACATGTACAAACACCACTAAAATTTATTAGGAGAAATGTTTGAATTTCAGCCTAATATTTGGAAGCACAGACATTTCTGAAATGTTCTTTTCTTCATCTGAAGGAGAAAATCTTTATTCATGCACTGTGGAAACAGGCTGAGAAAATAGTAGTTTTATTAAATAAACATTCATCTTCCACATGGTCTTTTGGACTTTAATTAACGGTCACTCATAGCTCACTCTGTATATTGGTGAAATAAAGCCAAAACTGTATCAAGACCACAAATGAATGTCAATTCATCCTTCCTTGCTTCCCAAGTCTACCATGAAATTAAACCTGGGCTGTCATAATTGGAAAGCAAATTATCTATATTGTGCTGGAATGCTTTCAGTATGTTTAAACTAGCCCTGTATACTACCTGTGACAATAAACATACTATTTGTAGGAATTTAAACTGGATTCTTCCTGCTCTTTAAAAACTCATGAATACAGTAAATGCATTTAGCATGGGGAAGTTCATTATGATTTTCCCTTCAAATTAAAAAAGGTTTGTTACTGGAGAGGGAATGGATGATCTAGGATCCGTGTCATTTTTTATTTACTTTGTATTTTTTTAATCTTTAAAAATGTGGAGAGAAGAGTGGATTCCAATATGAAATCAGTGATCAGGGTGGACCTGAGATGTATCTATTTCAAGCAAGTGTTTTCTAGTATATTTGGTATTTGTTGTGTTATACCTCCCTTACCTCACCCTCATCCCCGATTATTATGCTTAGCCACCTGCTAATTTCTTCCTGTACTTGATAGAGGTTTTGTTTGTTGTTTGTTTGTTTTTGAATATTCACAGGTCTCTTTTCTTCTTATTCCAGAGAAATACATACCTGAACTTCATAGACAGAAATACTAAATTGAAAAAACATTATGCTCGAATATGACATCTTTCTTATTTGACATACTTTCTAATATATTTACCGCTCTGACTCTCCTCT
>NW_007786797.1:0-2597 GCF_000696425.1 Galeopterus variegatus
CAGTTGCCACTCACCGAGACGCCCATGTTCAAGGCCGTCCCACGTTGTTCAGTGAGGGGGGGCGCCTGCGTCTGCCCTCACTCGCCCGGTAGCACAGGCGTCCTCCTGCGGCACTGAAGCATTTCCACTCTTGCTGTGTGGGAGGGAGGCACCAGCGAACGGGGGCGAGTTTTTAGGTCTGGGTCTGTAAAACCATGATGGGAGGGTTATGTATGCCACGGTGTTGACAACATGCCAGCCACAGACTGTAGGAGCATGTTGCACGTTCCCTGGTGAGAAAAGGACATAGGTCAAGGTCAGCCTCATCACCCATGCAGGCTTTAGTTCCAAGCAGTTCCTCAGAAGAGTCCCCCATATGTAGCAGAATGGCTTTTAACTCGAGGCCAGAGTTGTTTGTGCCCCCAGGGCTGTGGGAGCATTCGCAGCAGGAGTGGGCTGCTGGCACCTGGACAGCGGCGCACACGCGTGAGTCCCGGGTGACCGCGGTGGCGCACACGCCTGAGTCCCGGGTGACCGCGGGGGCACGCTGCTGCCTTGTTTTAATTTCTGGTTTGTACGTTGCTTCCAGCCATTACCCTAGAAGCTTATCTAGGCTAATCTGCATGTACAGGAGCGTGATGCATGCTATCCATATGTCAGTGGATCTGTCTCACTTGGCCTTGAGAATTCACATTTTGTGTACTCTTCTGAACCCGGTCTTTAGTAACAGGGCCAGGGCTCTTCCCACTGCAAAAGCCCCTTCTGTGTGCTAGGGCTCCCTTCCCAGCTTTTCCATCTGTTTTGGGTTTCTCTTTAGATTTGCATTAATTGGTGAAAAAGAAGAGACATTTGAGGGAGAAATGCCGTACATCTAGTTGATTTCAGCATCTGAAGAATGCAGAACGGTGGTCCTAGAGCACACATCCAAATCACCTTGAGGGCTTGTTGAGACACAGGCTGCACCCCACCCTCAGAGTTTCTGATTCAGGAAGTGTGGGGTGGGGTCTGAGCAACTGCATTTTTAAGTTCTTAGGTACTGCAGATGACACTGCTCTAAGAATCAGACATGGGGACCACTATAGTAGAAGGATCTTTAAATCCAGCCCCACCTTCTCCATCAATTGACCTTGAGAGTAAAATGCTAACTTGTCGTGGGTGGATGGATGGATGGATGGATGGATGGAGAGATGGATGGACAGATGATGGATGGGTGGACGGATGGTAAGATGGACAGATGGAGAGATGGATGGAGGGATGGGTGGGAGCTGGGTGGATGGGAGTGGGTGGATAGCTGGGTAGGTGATTGTGAGCATGGATGGATAGATGAGATTGCATACAAGACAGTAAAAATATAAGGTATATTTTAAAGTTTTAATGTTCCTCCAGTGAGGACTGACAACTGCAGGCTGTATACAGTTTGAACAGATAAATCACTGGTTTGCCTCAAGAACATGAGTGACGTGGGATGATGAGCAGCCTCACTCCACCGGCTGGGGTTTGGTTGCGGTGCTCCTTCTCTGTGGACTAGAATCTTCTTTCCCACTTGCTCTGTCTCATCTTCTCATCTTCTGCACCATCCAAGAGCTAGATTCT
The DNA here is from genome assembly GCF_000696425.1 of Galeopterus variegatus. Classification (NCBI taxonomy): domain Eukaryota; kingdom Metazoa; phylum Chordata; class Mammalia; order Dermoptera; family Cynocephalidae; genus Galeopterus; species Galeopterus variegatus. The sequence continues at coordinate 1,573 of NW_007786797.1, forward strand.
AGCTCCTTCAGCTGCTAACTCGGCCACGGTTGGGGGTGTTTGCCCCTTTGCCCTCATTGTAGCAACATCTGAGCAGTCAGTGCCCACGCGTGGCACAGCAGAGCTCTGTGCCCGCCGTGTTAGACAGCAGGGGAAGCGAGAGTCTTTAGCCAGGTCTGTCGCTGAGCTCTCTGGAGAAGTCTGAAGTAGGAAAGCGAACATTCCCTTGGTGGCAGACCGGATCTGTGAAGTTTCTCTGTAGCAAAACAGATGGAGTTGGGTAGAAGGAGAGCGTGTGCGGGAGAACGAGCTGCCCACGTGTGCACGAGGCGGCTGGGAGGGAAATGACAGGCCGCGTTCTTGTCCGTAGTTGTGGGGTCCGTACCCTGTGTAGGCCTTGTCTCCTGAGGATGTTCCTTTTCCTGCATTTTTCCTGAAGAAACTTTGGTTTTGTGGCTGTTAATTGCTGTGGTCTTACTGGAGCCCCTGGGCTGCTCCCACCGGGCTCCGTGGTGCCATCCTCTGGTTCCGGCAGCCGGGCCCCATTCCTTCTCTGGCGGGGCTCGTGGCAGTTCTTCTGTGTCCACATTCTCACGGTGACACTTGCTGCTCTCTTGGGCTCTGTGACTGATGCTCTCACTGTGCGGGTGACATGGCCAGCACCGACCCCCCTGCATTGGTAGCTGCCTATGTCCACAGTCCAGGCCTTCCACTGCCATCCATGATGCACATCAGCTCGCTTTGTCCGGGTCTCGGGTCCACCACAGCCACGGCTCAGGCAGAGACGCCTGGGAGGAAGACACCAGCCCAGCACCTTGCTCGTGTCTTGCGAGTGTCCCCACCCCACCCCGTGCTCTCGTGGGCAGCCTCGCTTGGGCTCCTGCAACGTGAACGGCCAGCTGTGCAGCAAACGCAGATCTGCACCTCTGAGGAGTCCAAGTTCGGCAGCCACAGCCACTGTTTTCCTTTATGCTCACCAGGAGCACCAACCCCGTGCCTCGGCGGGTTGGGGTAGGACGGGGTATCTCTGACTACCAAGAATAAAC
>NW_007786798.1:0-2597 GCF_000696425.1 Galeopterus variegatus
TTATATCTGACTGCTCCACTGTCCTTTGAACATGACTTGCATGACCATAGTAGGGATCTCCCGAGAAACAGAACCAATAAGATGGTTGTGTGTGTGTGTGTGTGTGTGTGTGTGTGTGTGTGTGTGTGTGTACACACACACACACAAGGAATGCAGGGTGTGGGGGACAGAGATGGATTTATTTTAAGGAATTAGCTCACATGATTGTGGAGGCAGGTAAGTCCAAAATCTATAGAGCAGGCCAGCAGGCTAGAGACCCAGGGAAGAGTTGATATTGCAATTCAAGTTCAAAGGCAGACTGTAGGCAAAATTCTCTCTTCCTCAAAGGACATCAGGCTTTTTTCTCTAAGGACATTCAATGATTAGATGAGGCCCAATAACATTCTGGAAGGTAATCCGACTTACTCAAAGTCTACTGATTTAAATGTTAATTTTATCTATGTAAAAGACCTTCACAGCAGCATCTAGACTAGTATTTAACCAAACATCTGGGTATTATGACCTTGCCGTGTTGACAAATAAAATTAACTATCACAATTGCCTAATGAACAAATGTAGCTGTTGAAACTTGGCCATCATGCACTGTTCCAAGAAACAGGAAGGAGGTAGTGAGCAGTGACAAATAAAATTAACTATCACAATTGCCTAATGAACAAACGTAGCTGTTGAAACTTGGCCATCATGCACTGTTCCAAGAAACAGGAAGGAGGTAGTGAGCAGGCAATTTGATAGCGTCTGTTTCTCTCCTCAGGAATTTTCCTGGAAATCCTAATCAACACCTTCTACTTACATCTTAGTGGCCACTCCTCATTGCAAAATAGTCTGGAAATTGTAATACAACTGTACTTCAGAAAGTTCATGGAAAGTCCTGTATTACCTTTTACTTTTATTTTTCCATGAACTTTTTGAAGTACCCTAGTATTTTAATTAGGTCAACTAGCAGTCTACCAAAGTACTAATTCTGATAATTCAGAGTGAATCTTTATGTTTATCCTGCTTGGTGTCTATAGCACTTTTTGTATCTGTGGCTTGATATCTTCAATCAGTTTCGGGGAACTCTCAGTCATTATTTAAATATTGCTCCTGCTCTATTTTTTCTTTCCTCACTTGGCACTCCAATCACATACTTTTAGATAATTTCATTATGTCCCTGGGTCTCTTACATTCTCTTTTGTATTTTCCATACTTCTCTTAATGCTTCAGTCTTGATTTTCTTCTGATCTATCTGCCAGTTTCTTAATGTTTTCTCTGGCTATGTCTAATGTGCTCTTAAACCATCTATTGGATTCTTAATTTCATTACTAAAATTTTCAGTTGTAAACTACCGTTTAGCTTTCTTTCATAGTTTCCTATTCTCTGCTAAAATTCTCCACCTTGCCATCTAATCACTTCAACATTATTATTTTAAAGCCTGTGTCTGCTACCTCAAATATCAGGGCATTTTGTTGGTCTATATCTATTGTCTGTTTTTTTCTTGATTTTTGATCATTGGTTTTGTCTTCTGGTATGCCTGGTAAATTTTTATTATATGCCAGACATTGAGGATAAAAAGCTGTAGAGATAACTTGAGGCTTTGGTTGATGTTGTAGTTCTTCCAAGATGATTTACTTTTGCTTCTGGCAGGTATTTGGAGTAAACAGATTACCTTAATACAATCAAGCATATGAAAAAGAATTTTTTGTAAGGGTTGTCTTGTGTTTCATTTCTATTCTTAGGATGTAGTCTTTTACAGATACCAGATGAAAGCCTGGGTTGTTTACCAGAGTCCCTCCTCCTTGGTGGGTCCTAAATTACTATATTATTCCTTCAACTATACATTGGTAGAAATCAGGCTTATATATATATTATATTATATTGGTAGAAAACAGGCTACATATTGGTAGAAATCAGCCTCTCAGCCATCCTTTCCTGTTCAGCTTCTTTACATTTTATCTTCCACTGTGAATCACCCAATGCCTTGAGAGAGAAAATGGCAACACAAGTTGGGTTCATTTTTATGCTTCTCTTCTCTCCAGGATTTTGATCCCTCCACCTCTCTCTGCCTTGGAACTCCAAGATGCTTTCGAAGATATATACTTTAAAATTTTATCCATCATTTCTAATTGTTATAAGTTGAACAATTAATGTGCAACTCAACATTACCAGAAGTGTCCTGATTGATGATTTTTGAAGAATTGCCCTAGAGTGAATTACAATCTTTCATAATCTCCATTTGTCAAATTGACTTACTGATTGCCAGATCTCCACTTCACTTTGTGCTATTTAAGCAGCCAGTTTCTGATGCTGTGAGGCATTTAGGACACTGAGACATTTTTTTGAGTTAATAGAGGACAAAAGATGTTACATTTATGCTAAGTTGTTACAGTACATTAGCCCACCTAGATTCATTTTCAAATAAATAACTTTATCCTGAGTCCTGGACTTTGACTTTACTCTATGTCTGGGAATGCCATTTTGTTCCAGAAACAGATTTTTATACTTTAGCAATGTGTGGAATATAAAACAGCCTGACACTTCCAAAATAGCAAACAGATTACTTCATTTATTGGGTTCCTCTCACATGCAAGACTTTGTGCTTTGAGATGTGAGAGATACAA
>NW_007786799.1:0-822 GCF_000696425.1 Galeopterus variegatus
TGTTTTTATCTATTACTGAGTAGCAGGACAAGGATTTGCTTGGTAGTCAAGGTAGTCAATGCAGAAAGAGAAACAACCATATCCCAAGATGAAGCCAAAACTGTTTATGCAAATATGAGAATAAATTTGAATATGAATATTTATTTACCATAAAATGGTTACTATAGAATATGTACCAGCCATCAGACATTCCTTAAGTCTCCTGAAATTTACTCCCAAAATAGAAACTACACAGTATCTGGTATTATTTTCTTTTTTAAATTTTTTTTTTCCCTTTTTGTCTTTTTTTACTGACCGGCAACGGGATCGCAACCTTCAGTGTCGTGCCCATACTGGGGACCGGCAACGGGATCGCAACCCTCGGTGTTGCGCCCGCACTGCGCTCACCAGTGAGTGGGAACCGGTCTCCACATGGGATCCGAACCCTTGGTGGGAGCGCCGCCGCGCTCCCAAGTGGAGCACTCTCCAGTGTGCCACCGGGCCGGCCCTAAAATTTATTTTTTAATTCGTAAGTATTGGTTATACATATTTATGGGATACAGAGTTATACTTCAATACATGTATATGGTCTTGGCCGTACAGTAGATCATGAAAATCATATGTGGCTGGCATTTTAAATGTTATGATAAAATCAGGGTAATCAGCATATTCATTATCACAAACTATCATGTCTTTGTCATGAGAACATTCGATCTCTTCTCTTCTAGCCATTTGAAAACATACAATAAATTATTGTTAATTATGCCTGCCTAGCATGACTTTACATCACTAAAACTTGTTATTTCTATCTAGCTGTGATTTTATATCAATTAACCAACCCTC
>NW_007786799.1:2379-2596 GCF_000696425.1 Galeopterus variegatus
GCTGTAGTTAGCATTTGGGGTCCTTTGGTTTTGTTTTCTTACTTGTTCTGTCTGTCTTTTTTGATGGATTTCAGAGATTTAACAATTATTCTGCCCAAAAAAATCTCAATAGATATGTATAAAATTGAAATCATACAAAGTATATTCTTTGACTTTGATGGAAATAAATCAGAAATCAACAACAGAAAGAAATTTGGGAAGTTCCCAAATATGTGGA
>NW_007786800.1:0-2596 GCF_000696425.1 Galeopterus variegatus
ATCAGAGAATAGCTAGGTTAAATTGTCTGGTGTTTGGAAGATTACCTTGGTCAGAAATTTTACCCCCCCCCCCAAAAAAAAAATTGGAACAAAGATAATTACAATTTTACTTGCACAACACTTGCACATAATGATCATTGTTGTTATCCATTATTATGTATGCTTTTCATGGCTAATTGCATAGGCTAAAATTCTGGATCAATTCTTTGAAGAATAGCAATGTAGAGGACATACCTGTATCTATTTGTTTTAATATTAATCATGACTGTCTTGATAGCTGTTATGATAATTGCCACCTGATTATATTGGCCCAAATTTAGTGTTTAACCTTTCATATAAGTATTCTTAGTACATTATTTTTTAAAAACTGTAATTTTTTTTCTCAAAATTGCATGTGTATCTTGCACTTACTTAGCTGGTTTTTTCCTAGGAACATTAAAACATATATATCGCTACAATATATGAGAGCAATGAGAGTAAATTTGATTTTTTTTTCTGCTAAATATTGTATTACTGGTGTCATTTTACTTTAAGTTTGTTTACAAATGTCTGAATACTTATATAGCACATACACTCATACAGTATTATGTAAGATAATAATGTCCCCCAAATTTTCATTTTATGATTGATTCCTTTGTTATTAATCTTGAAAATATTTTCTCTACCAGTGATTTAATAGGAGGAGGAAGTGGGGGACGAACATGAGGAGGAATAGAAAAGAGAAAAGGGAAAGGAAGTGATAGAAAAGGAGTTTGTCCTCCAACCTGGCTAGGCCTCTGGGACACACGGACAGGCAGTTACACTCTCAACGTGTAGTTACACTTTTAGCAGACATTTTTGGGTTGCCTTGCCAATCACTGATCAATAGGATTATTTCCCTTTACAGCAGGACCCATGCATCAGGCTTGCATATGCAGTTTCCAATGTCTTGTGCAAGGGTATGTGACACAAATTTGGCAATGTAAAAATAAGATAAAAATTACTTTATTAATATAAACACCTTCTTTCTTCCTTCTGCTCACACTCTCTCCTTAGAATGCATACTTGGTGACTGGAGCTCAAGCGACCAAAGCAGCAGAAGGCTAGGGAAAAACCAATAAAACTTCACAAATCTCAGCTCTGACTCTCATGAGCCATTGATATAATTTTAGTCTTTTAATTGTTTGAAGGAAAATAAGCCCATAATTGTTTAAGCCAGTGTTAAATGAGTTCTCTGTTTCTAACAGCTGAATGTAATCACCAACCACTGTAGCCCTTCATGAAGTTTCAACCTGCCTGCTGGAAAAGCATTACTAATGCAATGGTTCTCCCAGTGTTGCAGTCTGAAGTGGCTAAGGCTCTGGGCTAATGTCTGGAATCCTGTCGACATAGCCAATTGTAGAGCTACTTATCCTGTTCGTGACACCAATTGTAAAACTAGGTGACCACGCCAGTTGTTGGGCTCTTTTACCTGCTGGTGATCCTGCACCAACTGGGCCAACTGTCAAACTAAGGCTGGGTCTGGAGCCCGCAGACCCCTCAAGCCTGTTCACAGACTGGATATGGAGCCTACAGACCCCTCAAGCCTGTTCACAAACCTGTCACATGCCAGACTGGGTCACCAGACCCCTTCACACAGGTCTGTGAGCTAGGTAACTGGCCAAAAGGTCCTTGGAAGTCATAGGTTGGAAAGCATGGCCATGCCTGGTGGATGCCCAAGGCTGACGCCCACCCACCTGCTTCACCAAACTCCTCTCTCTCTCTTTCTCTTTCTCTGCCTCTGAAGAACGCAAGAGTAGCAACAAAAACTAAAAAGATACATTGGCACACATGCACAGTAACTACACACACCCGCACGTGCACAGACACACACACACACACAATTTGCTTACAAAAGATGCTGAACCATATACATCTGGACCCGATGCGAGGGCCCTGGCCAAATTATCCTATATTCCCAACACCCAGTCAGGGAGGTAAACAGTCCAGGTGCCAAGAATGATTTACTTATCCTGTGATGTGCTGTCTCCCACTGACGTTTGGAAGTTCAGTCATTACCACCTTCTCATGGATAAAATCCTAAGGCATTATGTAAAACATTACTCCTGTAATGTGTCTCTCCATTTCCATTCATGCCCAGATTCTGCAACACTGTTAACATGGTTAACTCCAAAATCAGGCTATAGTTTTGACACTAAGAAATTTGAAATGAACACTTTGTGATGTGAGGGTTACATAGTAATATAAGGCATCAGTCTTTACCTCTATTGTAGAAAATGGAACATGCAATATTTATATTGGAGTCTGAAGTTTCTTGCTGGATAAAAGAGTCACCAAGGCAGAAAACATAGGCTCCAGCAATTGTAAATCATATAAAAGAAGGACTAAATAAAAATTTAAAAAACATTTTATAGCTTTCTATTTATTAATACTTACTGTGATTTTATTTTTATTGTAGGATTCTTTCACATTAAAGTCATGAAGGAGGGGTCGTCAGTTAGCTTAGTAGGTTACAGCCCAGACTTATAACACCAAGGTTAGGGATTCGGATCCCCATACTGACCAGCCACCAAAACAAATCAAAACAAAACAAAAAATAAAGTCAGAAAGGAGCCAC
>NW_007786801.1:0-2596 GCF_000696425.1 Galeopterus variegatus
GGAGAAGAAAAACGACTCCAGTGCTGAAAAATGTATTGGTTCTATGTGGTTCTTTTCATTTCCTTCTTCCAAGGAGCCCAAGAACCATTTTTATAAAATAGCATCTAGCGATCGATGTAGGGAGCACTAATGTGCTTTTCTGATAGCCCACTTTGAAAAATGTAGGTCTTTTTAAAAAACTTAGATATTGATATTTGTACAGATGGGCAGCATTTGAATGTATCACCATGAAATTCCTCAAGGACTTGGAGGTCCCTCTGAGAAATGTTTATTTGAGAGTCAAAAAGGCCATCACTTCTCCACATCCCGTTGACTTTATTCTCCTAGAAGTACATTAATCCTGGGCCTTTTATTCTCCTATAAGTACATTAATCCTGGGCCCAGGGAGTGCCTTTCAAGTAGACTGGAAATACCAGCTAAGAAGCCACATTTCTTCTAACAGAAGAAAAAAATTATGACTATGTCTGTCTTTATTCTCCTAGAAGTACATTAATCCTGGGCCCAGGGAGTGCCTTTCAAGTAGACTTGAAATACCAGCTAAGAAGCCACATTTCTTCTAACAGAAGAAAAAAATTATGACTATGTCTGTGAGTATTTAACATTCTAAACAACTGGCCCCAAAATGCAAGATATGAGTAGAAGAAGCTATTTGTGTGAACAAAGGTTCAAAGCACGAGACTGAATGGATTTTTTGGGCTAAACCCAGCGGTTGTTTCATTCTCTATAGAGACTATAAAATCAGGAGTTTTCTAACGAAAAGAACACAACTGACCAGAACAAGAAAAAGAGCACATCTAGCCCAAAGCAGCGTATTCGCTCTTGGTCTCCTCTACTTGACAGCGAGCTTCTTACTGGAGAAGCATTTCATCTTACTTGGTTTTCTGTCCTAGCTGCCAGCACGTGACCGAACATATAGTCAGTGCTTATTAAATAATTATTGAATGACTGACTGACAGCTTAAATGAATGAATGGTTTATACAATTCTTTTTAAAATTTTTTATTCAACCTTCGAAAACTCCAGTAAGATAGGCAGGGGCAGGAATTATTCTTACTCCTATTTTATAGATGCAGAAACTGAGGCCCAGACAGGTGACGGCTCTTGCCCAAGGTTACATAGTAAATTAGCGGCAGAGCTAGTAGTAAAAACTTGATCTTCTAATCACAAGGCCAGTGATCTTTCCAGTTCCTTCCCCTGGTATCACTTCTTTCCCTTTGTTTTAGACTTCCTTTGGTCTCCTAAATTATGCTGTGGAGTGGAAATAGCATTTGGGAACTGAAGGACTGAAAGCGAAGCTCTTCCTGAGTCAAAACCATGAAATCCCCATATGAAATGAGAGGCACTGAGTTCCCTGATACAGAGATCAATGTAGTAGAAGAAAAATGAATGACAGATATGAAATTAATGGCATTTAAATTTATGCAGTTGCAATAGAAAACAATTCTTCTGGAATGCCTTCCTGAGGCTTTTTGATATGTAGCAGTAATTAAAAGAGCTCCTTTAAATCATTTATTATAATTATGTTTTAAATGATCCAGTCCTGAATGTAGCTGGCTTTTTGTTGTTTAATGGTAGCTGGTGACATTTGGAATTGACTAGACATTTGCAATAATTTGACTACTTTTCATATACAGAGAACTGAACTGCCTCTTGCAACTGAATTGGGAAAATTTACCAGGTCCCCTGGGGTCCCCTCACTTTCTTTCCTGCCTCAGTGATCTAATAACACTCCTGGGGCAAAAAGAGTCAGCACAAGTTAAGCCAAGTTGGGACATAAGATCAGTTACATTCGGCAACTTCAAAGATAAAAGTTTTTATGAACAAGTGGAGAATGGAATAGAGGCTTTGGTTGTGAGATTTGACCCTTTGGAGGTCCAGGCTGATGGGGAGTGAAGTCCACAGAGTTGGCTAAAACCTTATGCTAATGGAGTTGAGGGTGTTAATTCAATCCATATGCTAGTAATTTTCCTCTCCATATTATCTATCTTTTATCTTTGCTTAAAGCTTTGTGGCTTATCAAGAAAGAAACTGAGGCTCAGAGAGGTTGAGAGGTTTGCCTAAGGTCACACAGCTCATAATTAGTTGAGGGAAGGGGATGCAATTTTTGACTCTGGGTGAAATGCTTTCTCCAGCCCTCCAAGGGGTGCTCTGTGGTGTGCAACATTTAACAAGCAACAGCATAGTGTCATACTTATAAAAGCATGCCCCATTTGAATGGCAGTGAGCAGTGAGGCAACTGACTTGCCCAAGGACACACCATGGGTTGCAAGGACAGGACACTGATCCAGTCCTCCTGAGTCTAGCTTTAGGACATGTTTCATTAAAGCACAGCTGCCTGGCTTAGAGAAATCAAGCAGGTATAATCTTGGGTCATTAGGGGGTAAGGTGAAAGTCATGGCTGGGTTGGTGGGGAGCCATTCTCTCCAGATGTAGGAATGAGTCCCAAGGAAATGACTATGTTTCCTGAACCGCTCAGATAATTTCTGGGACCCTTTCCTGAGCTTCTTCTTCTTCTTCAGGAGGACACCCAAAGCCAGCCCCCTAGAGCTCAGGACATGGTTTCTCCCCACGTGGACCCCTCCCTCTGCCATCTGCCT
>NW_007786802.1:0-2596 GCF_000696425.1 Galeopterus variegatus
AGAAAGAAAGAAAACGGAGATAAAAAGAGTTTGGGAGAGCATTCTCTTTCAAAGAAAGGTGGCTAAATTAATCTAACAAATGTTGAATACACTCAGCCAACTGTTTGATGAAATTAGGAGTTCTAGTCTCCTTAGGAAAGAATTTCTTACAGTGGCATTGCAGGACTGGCATGATAAAGGCAGAAAGACAATCTATCTCTATCCAATTTCTATTGAGCTTTGTAAAGGCCATCCAATTATAAATGCATTCTCCCTCTGAAATGGGGCTCTCCTTTGCATTTTAACCTCCTCTGAATATTTTTATCTTTGCTTATATTAAGAGGTTCTATACTATGGTATCTTCAGTGAGAGCTTTTTCAAGTATATTTTATTGGCATCTTGAGATGCAGTAACATAACCCATGCCTTCAGCTTCAGCTTGATACACCGAATATGACATCCTTTGGAATCTTTGGAATAATAATTTATACTCATGGGGCTATGAAATACCAACTATTCACAGAAACAGTCATGAAATAGTTACAGAAGATTTAAAAATGGGACATTTTAAAGCATATTCATAAGGACAATGAGGTGAAAAATCAATATAGAAAGAAATAGGGTTTTTTCACCAGAGTACTAAGGGCACATTGCCACAGATATGAATCTACACAATTATTCTTCACCAGTAATATCCAGAGTTATAAGCACAGATTCTCAGAGACTTCAGAAAATTTTAGTTACCACGACAAAATTTCAGCCAATGCAGCAGCCAGTGTGTCTTGTCACTAGTGTATGAATATGCCGGCTAAAAGCGAACAAAGGCTTTGAATAAATAGCCAATCATGAATCCAGGAGAGAAACCTCCATGAGCCAGAAATGAATAGGAACCATAAAGTCAAAGTGAGTGGGACCTGAAGCTAAATGTCTACGTGGTACCAATACAAACCAAACATAGACTGGGGAAGGGACACGAGGCAGGGGTGGGGGGAGCATTACTGGTCCCATGCCTGAGTGGAAAGGAGTCCAGTTTGAAGCCTCCTTGTCATCACAGAACTAGAGTTGGAATTACTAGTGCAGAGCCACGACTCAGGAAAGGTCTACCTTGACCGAAAATGGTGCTCAGAAGCACTGTATGCATTGATATGGGCAAGTGACTAAGCAGATTGTCCCCAAGCATAGACTCAGGGTCGCTCTCAGAAACCAGAGCCACACGTGGGCACTACAACATCTGGAACAGAACCAGGTGCATTGTAGGTGGGAAATATTTACCAAATGGGTGAATGAACAACAAGAAGGACCTAAAAGAACACTGTCTCCAATTTTCTTGAGCACCAGCCATGGTCCAGGCATGGATGGGGATACAAACAGTGAACACACACACACACGCACACACACACGCACACACGCACGCACACACACACACACACGCCATAAAATCCTTCCCTCATGGAACTCATATTTTAGTTGCCTGAGGATCAATTGCAAAAAAACCACATAAATGTAAATACAAAATAGGTCATGTAATGATGACAAGTGCTATGAAGAGAAATGAAGCAAGTTAAATAGGATACGGATAGTGGAGGGGAGGCTAGTTTATATAAGTGGCCAGGGAAAGCTTCACTCACGAGGTGACATTTGAGCAGAGTCCTAAAACACTTAGAGAGTAAGGCAGGCAGATATCAGAAGGAAAGCACACCAGGCAGAGGCAACAGCAAGGGCCAATGTCCTGGGGCGAGGGTGCTCTTGTTCAGTTCAAGAAACAGCAAGGAGAGGAGTGAGCAAGAGAAATGGGACAGAAGATGCCTCTATCTGCTGGGGTTGTGGAGAGCGGCTTACACAGGCTATTGTGCGCTCTGTTCAGAACAGCAGTTTTTAGTTTCAGTAACATGATTTAATTTAGAAAGATCAGTCCGGCAGCTGTGTGACCAATAAACTGCAGGAAAGACCAGAGTGGGAAGACCAGTTAGAAGGCTACAGCAATATGGCCATTGTTGGGAGAATCTTAAATAAACTATTACAATATTAGATCCACCAGGAATAAAAAAGTAATGCATGATGACCAAAAGGCTTTATATGAGGAGGGTACAAACAGATTAACTTCAGAAAAACCATTAGAGCAGTGCATCATATTAGCAAACTGAAGGGTTAAAGACAGCATCTCAATAGTTTTTTTTTAAAAAAGCAACTGATATAATTTAACAGTTATTATATGAGGGTACTTTAAAAAGTTCGTGGAAAAATAAAATTAAAAGATAACACAAATCCACAAACTTTTTCCGCAAACTTTTCGAAATACTCTTTGAAAAAAGTATATAAACTCTTAAACTTTAAACTCTCTGAGAGCTAAGAATAGCAGGGAGCTATCTTAACTTGATAAAGGACAATTACCAAAATACAAATATTTAGTGGCAAAACATTTAGAAGCATTTTAATTGAAGTCAAGACAAGAATTCATGCTGTCAGCACGTTCTTTAATATTTTACTGAAGAATCTGGCTGGTGCATTAAAATGAGAAAATTTTTTTAAAAAGCATAATAAATGAGGAGGAGACAAAGTGATTTTGCTTTGTAGGTGATAGAATGTGCATTAAGTCTAAGAAAATTTGCAAACAAAAC
>NW_007786803.1:0-340 GCF_000696425.1 Galeopterus variegatus
CAGAAGGAGGTGTGGTGTGAGCAAGGTTGGAAAGTAGTGCCTTTATCACCTACTTTTAAAGGAAATATAGAATTTCTAGAAGCTTCCTTTGAAGTTATAGTCATAATGTCTTTAGCCTTACACCTTAGTTATTAAAAATAAGCTTTAAATTTTTCTTGCAAATCTAGAAGAGCTTCCTGAAAGCCTTTCCCCCCCCTCAAAATACTACTTTGTTTAGGTCTTCCCCATCATTTATACTATTACGACTCTTTATTGCCCATCAATCTCAGGAGGCAACATGGATGAGCTTGGAGGACATTACGTTAAGTCAAGCAAGCCAGGAATAGAAAGAACAGTACTG
>NW_007786803.1:2371-2596 GCF_000696425.1 Galeopterus variegatus
GTTCTTTGGTGGTGTTAGACCTTTACTAGTTAATATCAAACTTTGTCTCTGATCTGTGGGTTTTTTGCTTTTTCTTGCAGTTCTGTGTTGGATTATTTGCTATTCCCACCACTTAAACTCTGCACAGGAACTAAATTGTTGTCCTTTGATTACTTCTAAATGGGGGAGCTTCCCATGAGAACCAACACTTGAGCCCTGTGGTTGACCTAAATTGCTGCTTTGCTG
>NW_007786804.1:0-327 GCF_000696425.1 Galeopterus variegatus
GCCCACCATCTGGCTCTACCTGAATCCCTGACCTCATCAGCAATATTTTTCTCTTTTCAATTTTATGTCCATCACGTCAACACCTTTCTGTTCCTTGATCAGAGAAGGTACACTCCATCATCCTTCTGTCCACTTTTCTTACCCTGTTGCTTTATTTGGTTGTCTATCCGAATGTTAGATAATCGAGAGACCTTTCTTGTCTACTCTAGATAAAATAGCAATTCCATCCCACAGTAATTCTCCATACCCTTTATTTTGTTTAATTTTTAAATAGCATTTACACTGAAAGGCAAATGACATTTTATGTATCTGTATGTTTATTGGTCT
>NW_007786804.1:2367-2596 GCF_000696425.1 Galeopterus variegatus
TCTCCTACACCCTCCTCTCCTGAGTGCAGATCCCGAGCTCTTGCCTAGGTTACTGGAACAGCCTTCAAAGGAGAATTCCCACCTCTACCTTGGCCTTCCTTCTCCATTCCCACATTGCAGTGAAAGTAATGTTCTCACAGTGGAAATCTGGTAAGAATGCCTTCTTCTACACTCCCCACTTTAAACCTGTCATTGTTTTCTCTTTGATCCTAGACATACACACAAATCC
>NW_007786805.1:0-2596 GCF_000696425.1 Galeopterus variegatus
CCCCCCCCCCCCCCCCCCCCCCCCCCCCGCTTGAAGCCCCTGCCCTCCTGAGGTCCCATATCTTGGAGGTCCTCCCAGGGGAGGGCACATGTGCCGCTCAGGACCTCACACTGTCCTGCCGGGAAGTCTCTGGGGTTGAGCATCTCTGGCCATGACATCGCCCATGCAGATGGGTGGGAAGGGGTGAGGGTGGCCATAATTTATCCTATTAGCTCCTGTGGTAGAAGTGGCCTTCCATCTTCTTTTTCTTAAGCACACAGTTTTTGGGGTCACATGCCTTTATTGGAGGAAGCCTCACTCCACAGGTGTGCTTTCTGCTTTAGAGTGAGGCTGGGCATGGCCGTCTCCTGACCCAGCCATTCTCTGACTGTGTGGCCTTAGACAGTTCATGCAGTGTCTCTGATCTGTGGCATTTATAAGACTCCTCCTGTCTTCCTTCCCACCCTTCCCACCCCAGATACTCAGGGCTCTCTAGGAGTTGGGATTCTCTTAAAAGGGAAAAAAGTAAAGGAAATACCTCAATTAATATTGGACTTCAAGTCTGTTCATCAGTACACCTTTATTAAGCATCTACCATGCACCACGTAATGCTCTGGCATTTAAAGGTAAGACCCAGTCCTGCCATAATGGCGTTAAAGCCTCAGGGAGGGGTCTAGGCCCGATGTGTGACAGGATTCCTGAGCAGGTAGCAGGAGCTGGAAGGAGGGGGTGCATGGGGGAGGGGAGGACACCGGCCCCTCCCCACAGTCCTGCTGTGTGGTAGTGGGCAGGTCTCCTCTCCTCTGGGATTCTCAGCTCTACCTTCGATTTTTGAGGATCATCATGTGAGCGTTTCACATTGTGGTTCTGAGAAGCTGCGTGTGGCTCATCTTTACCTTCCAGGCCCCTCAACAGTCCACGGTATTGGGAGGTATTTGCAGGAATTTTGGATCAGTCTTCAATGTCCTATGGAAATGGATATCGAGTAGAAAAAGTGATTTCTCATCCAGATTATGATTCCAACTCCAAGAACAATGACATTGCTCTCATGAAGCTGCAGACGTCTCTGACTTTTAATGGTACGTGTGGCTCAGGGTGATAAACAGTGTGACCAGATCTTAAAGAGACACTGACTGGAAGTGAGACTTGTGCTGTGGTAAACAGAAGGGGGGACTTTATGCTGAGTCGGGGTGGCATGCAGGGGTCAGCCAGCAGGAGAGGGCTCGGCAGAGGCCTGGTGTGGCCCGTCGAGGTAGGCAGCACTGTCCCTGGGTTTGCGTAGAGCGATGATTCAGCCCATGCATGTGAAAATCCAAAACAGGGCTCCTCAGCTGCGGCACGGGTGGCATTCAGGCTGGGCAGTTCTTTGGGGTAGGGGCTGTCTGTGCATTGCAGGACATTTAGCAGAGTCCCTGGTCTCGACCCACTAGATGTCAGCAGCACCCCCTAGTTGTGACAATCAAAGTTGTCTCTAGATATTGCCAAATGTCCACTAGGGGGCAAAATTGCCTCCAGTCGAGAACTACTGGTCTACAATGAGGAAACATACTTTATTTTTTTCACATGCATTCTGAGAGGAAGATACTTTAAATTCATAATATAAAACAAACCTCCTTTCTCTTGGCTTCTTATCTGGCCCCTTCTCTAATCCATCCAAGGGTCTGGAATGTTCCAGTCTACATGGGCACAGAAGCAAAACCTCGTCCCTCTCCACCAGGTGTTTGTATGCAAGTGGGGCAACAGTTTACATGTAGAAGGACCCATCCGTGGGAGATGGGGTGTGTCCAGCATGGTCCTCAGGGTCCAGCCACACTGTTGGCTTTTTGGCCACTGCCATGTGTGTGTTTTTTCTATGCTATGTCACCTGGACACGTTAATTATGTATTTCTAGAAGCAGAGCTAGCAAATGTTCCATTCTTAAGCAGCACAACTTCCAGAGTGGAACTTCTGGCCTGTTGGAGGGAGGGGCCTGGCAGGGGCAGAAAGTGGAAGTGCGGGACAGTTGGGATCTGGATTTCTGGCCAGGATGGCAGTGGTGCCAGGCCCTCTGCCTGCCTGTGGGAGGGCCAGGGAGACCATTGCCCGAGGCCTGCAGTGAGGCCAGCCTGGCTCATGGCGTTTCTCTTCTTAAAACAGATAGAATGAAGCCAGTGTGTCTGCCCAACCCAGGATTGATGCTGGAGCCGGAGCAGGACTGCTGGATTTCTGGGTGGGGTGCCACCTACGAGAAAGGTGAGGCCTCGGCACGCAGGTCTTCAGAGCACATGGAAGGGGGCACTGGGTTTGGAAGTGTGAGGTCCAGGCTTTAATCCTGGTTCAGTGACTGGATGACTTTGAGCAATTCACCTAGTCTTTGTGCCTCAGTTTCCCCATCTGCTAAATGGGAAAAATTGTGCCCACCCTACCTAACACACCATGTTCTTATTAGGATCAAATGGGACAGTGGGTGGAAACTGCTTTTTGAAGCATAAAGGTTATGTAACTGTAAGAGGTGTAGCACCCTCTGGGTTTGCGTCCCTTGTTACTAAGGGCTGCCCTGGAAGTCCCTCTTTGCCGTTTTGACAGCTGAGTGACAATAGACTTGGTGCACATGGGCTTCCATGACCTGAGACAGCAA
>NW_007786806.1:0-2596 GCF_000696425.1 Galeopterus variegatus
AATTACAGAAGAAATAAATGATCATGTAATTAGATATAAGATACGTGTTAAAAGAGTATTTGCTCCTATTCATATAAAGCAGCATTTCACCTGTTTTTAAGGCTCTATATGTCCAGGCTACTATATAATTTATTATTTGTAGAAATTGAATAAACTGTTACATTTCAAATATGCATTCTTTCTATTTTTACTTTTTCCTGTTCATATAATCAAATATTTTCTTTTAAATTTAACTCTTTTCGAAAATGAATAAGCTACACAGTTTAACAATGTTAACCTACTAACTGAATCAGACAAAACAAGCAACATAAATCAGTACATCAGAGAGCTGATTACATGTTTTTGTTTGTTAAACATATGACTCCAGGGATCTAGGCATTACCATTATTTGACACATTAGTCATCTAGAATTGTCATGAGTTAGCAAAACAAAAATTCCCAAAGTAAACTTTACAAGCCTCAGTAGTTTGGGAAGTTTTGTCATATTTTTTCATGGTTTTAATATTTATGACAGAATACAGTTATAATTGTTTATTCACTCAGGCAAAATAGAACCTTAAGAAAAATACAAGAATTATGACCTGTATAATTAAGAATGGTGTTCTAAAAAGACATGAAAGTCTGATGTGTCCCAAAACCCAAGGAACATTCTTAAATCAATAAGCACCAACAGAGAATAGCCTATACTTTCAACAACTGCTACTTTGAAAGAATATCAAAGATTAAAAATCTATCAAGTTAATAAAAATCTAAAACAAATGAAAATATTTAAATTTAAACATTTATTTTATTATAATACTATATAATATGTGTGATAAATAAATAATTTATTATTTCAAGTAAAATTTGTAGTAGAGTTTTAATTGAAGTATTTCTTTTAATGTTAGATTTTTAAAAAATTTACTAGACAGTGGAAGATGTTATTAATACAAATTCATATCATATCATATGCCTATGACATGTAAAAATAAAGAGGCAATACTTTGAAGGTATCTAGTCGAGGTTGAGAATTTTATATTTATGGAATCTATTGCATTTGTTTGGAGGGAAAATCTGATAAGCAAATAGGAAAGGAGAGCAAAGATTATAAAGGTATCAGTTTGGGAAGTTTTGTCATATTTTTTCATGGTTTTAATATTTATGACAGAATACAATTATAATTGTTTATTCACTCAGGCAAAATAGAACCTTAAGAAAAATACAAGAATTATGACCTGTATAATTAAGAATGGTGTTCTAAAAAGACATGAAAGTCTGATGTGTCCCACAACCCGAGGAACATTATTAAATCAATAAGCACCAACAGAGAATAGCCTATACTTTCAACAACTGCTACTTTGAAAGAATATCAAAGATTAAAAATCTATCAAGTTAATAAAAATCTAAAACAAATGAAAATATTTAAATTTAAACATATATTTTATTATAATACTATATAATATGTGTGATAAATAAATAATTTATTATTTCAAGTAAAATTTGTAGTAGAGTTTTAATTGAAGTATTTCTTTTAATGTTAGATTTTTAAAAAATTTACTAGACAGTGGAAGATGTTATTAGTACAAATTCATATCATATCATATGCCTATGACATGTAAAAATAAAGAGGCAATACTTTGAAGGTATCTAGTCGAGGTTGAGAATTTTATATTTATGGAATCTATTGCATTTGTTTGGAGGGAAAATCTGATAAGCAAATAGGAAAGGAGAGCAAAGATTATAAAGGTATTATCAAGCCAGCAAGAATGATTTCCAAATATCAGACAAAGAAACAGACTAACAAAATAAAATGAATAACAGCAACAAACAAAAAGACAAATAGAATTTCTTTTAAGAGGGAGGAGGAAGTAGAAGGAAGAGTTTGGGAAATAAAAGAGAAAAAATGGGTGTCACAAACATGGCAGACACCACACACGCGGTGACCTTCTCCTCTTATCTCTAACAGCTGAAGAAAATTCAATTATACGTGATACCCCAGGGCTCTGGCTACTTTCCACAGTCTGACCTGCACTTTGTATTTTGGGTTTATTGGGGATACCTAATTAGTTAATTTTGTTACAGATGTATGTTTTGCAATTGTTGCTTTGTTACAATAGTTTTTTTCACTTGTTTTAGTTTTGGCAGGTTGGGGACAGAGAAACTTGATGAAGTTTTAAAACCTATTCCACACAAGCTGTCTTCAGAAGATCCATTTCTGTCTATCTTCCTCTTTGTCCTCCTCCTTCATCTCCTTTTCCTTCAAACTTCCCTCTATTAATTATTTTTTTTTGTTTTTAAAAACTAAATTGCAGATATTTTGACATAAATATAAACGTAGACTTAAAATCACTCATATTTTTTATGAAGTTTATACAATTTTTGGTTCCAGATGCACTTAAGCTGGAAGCAGTTTGAGATTTTTTTATAGGCTACACAGAAAGACTTTTCCAGCACCCAAGTAGAGGAGCAAGACAGGATATTATTTATATCAGATCCAGAGACTAGGGTCAGGATGTACTCAAGGCACAGTTGATAACCCAGTTTGGCGGTCTTCAGAGTGTTTGCTCATGAGATTTTAGAATTGCTATAGACCCTTGACCATCATTGACTGTCATCT
>NW_007786807.1:0-2596 GCF_000696425.1 Galeopterus variegatus
AAGTAATATATTAGGTGATGAGTAAGCTATTATTATAAGTATTGCATTTGCTAATAGTCACATATATTCTCATCTGTTCCTTTTTTCCCTTCTTTGCTGTGAAAAGTGTATTGAGCATGTATGTATTTATTTTAAGACATAACGTAAGTTCAGAATTTATTTTGAGAATATTTGGGTGGATGAAGGGTGTCACTTTCTCTAGCTACTGATGAGCTCTGACTGAGGCTGGCATTGCAAAATGACTTTAGGCTGGGAAACAAGACTTGTGCCCATCTCATGTAACTTGTGACAGCGCCACCTGGGGGTTCAGTGAGTATCCTTCAAGTCATCGCACTTGTGCTTTAGGAGTTTCTTCACTATGTCCATCTATTGAACCCTTTCTAGGTGCACATTATAGATCATTTAATATTCATAACGAATCTGTGAGATACTTGTCATTTCATTCATTTTAATATGATAAAACTGAGCTCAAAGTAGTTAAGTGACTTGTCCAGGGTTGCAAAATGAGTGGCAGAACCACGATTTAAATCTGGGTCCCCTGACCTCAAGTCTGAGTCTAAATGTTTATGTGAGTTTAATTGTGGAGCCAGGTGTGAGAACTATTGCCATAGAGCAGTGGTTCTCAATGGGGGTGGTCCCCACCCACAGGAGACATTTGGCAACGTGTAGAGATAATTTGGGCATTCATAACTGGGGTGGGGGTGGGGAGGGGGAAGTCTGCTATTGACATCTAGTGGATAGGGGCCACAGGCATGCTGCTAAATATCTTACAATGCACAGAGCAGCCCCCAGAAGAAAGGTTTATTCAACCCGAAATGTCAACAGAGCTTCTATGAAACCCTTGTGTACAGTCTTAAAAGGGCAACGCTTTGGCCTTAGACACCTGAAGATTTATTCTTTCTCTTAGCTCATATTTACTAGTACTGTGCTGGGCAGTGTGAGGCATATTTAAACAATACAGCAGTTTGTGCCACTGATGTGGTGACTGTCTGGAAGGACAGGGGCTGGAGGTAGGAGAGGCAGATGAACACCTTGAATATAGGCTGAATATAATATGTGTGTAAAGAGAGAGTCAGGTCAGGCTAAGCGTGCTCAAGGGGTGAGCCCATGTCTGGTTGTGGGGGGAATCAAGGGAGGCCGTGAGGAGGAGGTGGTTTTGAGTGCTGGGTAGTGTGAGGCATATGTAGACAATACACCAGTTTGTGCCACCGAGGAGGTGACTGTCCAGAAGGGCAGGGGCTGGAGGTAGGAGAGGCAGATGAACACCTATAATATAAGGCTGAATATAACAGGTGTGTAAAGAGAGAGTCACATCAGGCTAAGCGTGCTCAATGGGTGAGCCCATGTCTGGTTGTGGGAGGAATCAAGGGAGGCCGTGAGGAGGAGGTGGTTTTGAGCTGGGTGTATGAGCAAAGTGGAGCTGGTGGAAAACAGAATGTTCAGGGAACAGCAAACAGTGTAGTTTGTGTGGGGCATAGAGTATTTGTTAGTGAGTAGAGGGGGGTGGACTGGAAAGGCAGTTTGGGGTTTGAGTTTTGAATCCTGGTTGAGCACTCTAGCCTTGGTGTCTGTCATAGTGAAGGAAAAGCCTTCCCTTCCAGACTGGTGGCCGAAGCCCTTGGGCTATGGGGCTCTGGAACTTCCAGGAAGCTGTCGTTATGAAACAGAGGAAGTTTGAAATTGGGGTGGAGTACGGTGAACTTCTGATTTTAGAACCAAGTTGATACTGAGTATGTAACAAAGCTGTTTCACCCCAAAGTAGCCCTTGGGGAGATGATACTCTCAAATAGAAATATAAGCAGGGATGAACTCGGCAAAGGATGGCCACTTTGACTGTAGTGAAAACTGGAGCAGATTCAGAACCCCTAACTGAAGGTCTGCTTCCCAAAAGGGTACAGCAGGGCTTGGTATGATTAAAGGTCCAAATACCTGGTGAGAGGATTATTCTAGTTTATTATATCACCAGTTAACAGCATTTAAAAAAATGTTAGTGGCATGTCCAGTGCACTATAAAGAATATAAACAAGGACTTCCTTATCTTCCATGAACGTGCAGTTGACTTCAGGGCCTCCCACCACAGTCATCAGACTTGGCCCTGGGGAAATTCATTACTCTTCTGGAAGAGGGGTTGGAAGAGAAGGCATGGGAGAAAATCTTTGTTGAGCTAGTGTGTGTGTGTGTGTGTTTCCGGCTATAGTTGCAGACACTGTCACATCTAATATATCTCATTTAACTCTCACAACACCCTTTGGGTATGAGTACAGTTTCTCCTTTTTGTAAATGAGGAAACTGGCACCGTGAAAGGCGAACTTGCTGCAAATCTTTGTAGCTATACTGGGCTACATTTTAATGCATGTGGTCCTTGTCTTCCCTCATTTTCTCCCTCCTTTACCCCCTTCATTGACAATTAATCTTATTTACCTGGACTTGGGCTGCTAGAGGCACCAGCATTAGTGGCAGCAACAGAAAGAGGGAAAAGATAAGAGCTTTCATTGCAACTGTCGGTGCTCATAGATGTCGCTCAAAGAGCACACAGAAGGTTCCCAGTTAGATGGTCCCGATTTCTGGGCAGGGCTCACGTCAGGGTACTCGGGGT
>NW_007786808.1:0-2595 GCF_000696425.1 Galeopterus variegatus
GTTTGCTTTCTGAAACTACAAGCGAAATCACCCTGCAAACGGCATTCTATCAGGCTTAAGAAGTGTGGTGTATACGTCTTCCTAAAACACTCACTTGAGGTTCAGATTTTGCAATCAAGTTTACCTCCAAGTTAGCAGTCAGCAGATCGTCCTTCTCACATCTAGCCTGTAGGAATTCAGGTTTGCAAGTTCTGTGTGGAAGCCCACTATAGCCGATGGGGAAAACGGCTTGTGAGACTTCTGTTTCAAAATCTCTGTCAAAAGTAGTCAGAGAAGCTATCCCGCTGAAAATCAAGCGTAAGTCACTTATCTGAAGATGTGTTAGTTAGGAGAAAAGTTGAGCTCCAAACAGTTTGCTTTCGGAAAATAAAAGGGAAATCACCCTGCAAATGGCATTCAAGCAGGCATCAAAAGTGTTTTGTATATCTCTGCCAAAAACACACACTGGACATTCAGCTTTCGCAATCTAGTTTAACTCTAAGGTGGCAGTCAGCAGAACGTCCTTCTCACATCTAGCCTGTAGGAATTCACGTTTGCAAGTTGTATTTGGAAACTGATTGGAGCCAAGGGGGAAACGGCTTGTGACCCTTCTGTTTAAAAATCTCTGTCAAAAAGCGTCAGAGTAGTTTCCCAGCATAGAATCCAGCATAATTCATTGAACCGAAGATGTGGTCGTTCCAAGAGAAGTTGAGTTCCAAACAGTTTGTTTTCGGAAATTAGAAGCGAAATCACACTCCAAACGGCATTCAAGCTGGCTTGAAAAGTCTGGTGTATATCTCTGCCAAAAACACTCACTGGACGTTCAGCTTTGGCAATCCAGTTTAACTCTAAGGTGGCAGTCAGCAGAACGTCCTTCTCACATCTAGTCTGTAGGAATGCACGTTTGTAACTTCTATGTGGAAGCCCATTGGAAACAAGGGAGAAACGGCTTGTGAGAGTTCTGTTTCAAAATCTCTGTCAAAAAGCGTCAGAGTAGTTTCCCCGCTTAGAATCCAGCATAATTCAGTGAACCAAAGATGTGGTCGTTCCAAGAGAAGTTGAGTTCCAAACAGTTTGTTTTCGGAAATTAGAAGCGAAATCACACTCCAAACGGCATTCAACCTGGCTTGAAAAGTGTGGTGTATATCTCTGCCAAAAACACTCTCTGGACGTTAAGCTTTTGCAATCCAGTTTAACTCTAAGGTGGCAGTCAGCAGAACGTCTTTCTCACATCTAGTCTGTAGGAATGCACGTTTGTAACTTCTATGTGGAAGCCCATTGGAAACAAGGGAGAAACGGCTTGTGAGAGTTCTGTTTCAAAATCTCTGTCAAAAAGCGTCAGAGTAGTTTCCCCGCTTAGAATCCAGCATAATTCAGTGAACCGAAGATGTGGTCGTTCCAAGAGAAGTTGAGTTCCAAACAGTTTGTTTTCGGAAATTAGAAGCGAAATCACACTCCAAACGGCATTCAACCTGGCTTGAAAAGTGTGGTGTATATCTCTGCCAAAAACACTCTCTGGACGTTAAGCTTTTGCAATCCAGTTTAACTCTAAGGTGGCAGTCAGCAGAACGTCTTTCTCACATCTAGTCTGTAGGAATGCACGTTTGTAACTTCTATGTGGAAGCCCATTGGAAACAAGGGAGAAACGGCTTGTGAGAGTTCTGTTTCAAAATCTCTGTCAAAAAGCGTCAGAGTAGTTTCCCCGCTTAGAATCCAGCATAATTCAGTGAACCGAAGATGTGGTCGTTCCAAGAGAAGTTGAGTTCCAAACAGTTTGTTTTCGGAAATTAGAAGCGAAATCACACTCCAAACGGCATTCAACCTGGCTTGAAAAGTGTGGTGTATATCTCTGCCAAAAACACTCTCTGGACGTTAAGCTTTTGCAATCCAGTTTAACTCTAAGGTGGCAGTCAGCAGAATGTCCTTCTCACATCTACCCTGTAGGAATGCACGTTTGCAAGTTTTACGTGGAAGCCTATTGGAGCCAAGGGGGAAACGGCTTGTGAGTGTTCTGTTTCAAAATCTCTGTCAAAAAGCGTCAGAGAAGTTTCCCCGCTGAAAATCAAACATAACTCACTGAACTCAAGATGCTGTAGTTACAAGAGAAGTTGAGTTCCAAAGAGATTGTTTTCGGAAAATACAAGGAAATCACGCTCCAAACGGCATTCAAGCAGGCTTGAAAAGTGTGTTGTATATCTCTGCCAAAAACACTCACTTGACGTTCAGCTTTTGCAATCCATTTTAACTCTAAGGTGGCAGTCAGCAGAACGTCCTTCTCACATCTAGCCTGTAGGAGTTCAGGTTTGCAAGTTCTGTGTGGAAGCCCACTATACCCAATGAGGGAAACGGCTTGTGAGACTTCTGTTTCAAAATCTCTGTCAAAAAGCATCCGACAAGCTTCCCCGCTGAAAATCAAGCATAACTCACTGATGTGAAGATGTGGTAGTTAGGAGAGAAGTTGAGCTCCAAACTGTTTGCTTTCGTAAAATACAAGCGAAATCACGCTGCGAAAGGCATTCAAGCAGGCTTGAAAACTGTGCTGTATATCTCTGCCTAAAACACTCACTGGATGTTCAGCTTTTCCAATCCAGTTTAACTCTAAGGTGGCAGTCAGCA
>NW_007786809.1:0-2595 GCF_000696425.1 Galeopterus variegatus
CAAAGAGTTGATATCTATGAAAAAATGTGAAAGTATGAGTTTGCAGGTTTATTTTGTTCAGATGCAAATTATACATTTATTTTAATGGCCTGACTATAACATTCAAAGTGTGTAAGAATGATTAGAGAGTACATGTTTAAGTTACATTCCTGAAATTTATTCATTGGTATGGCTGTCCTACCACAGCCAATTCTAATCTGGACTTGAGGCATACTGAGGACTCCACATCATTGAACAATTGGGATTTGGGTAGAAATCTGGACCTGGGTAGGCCAGAGGCACGGTTTAATACAATGCTTGCCAGTGTTTACTCTAAGGGAATCTAGTGTGTTGGTGAATTATGGGAGCAGAACGTTCTTGGCATAATTGACATGAGAATTTAGGTGGATGGCATTGCATTGGTTCTGTGTCATTAATTTGTTCAGATCAGGAACTTATTCCATTGGGTTCATGTACAGGAAGTTTGTAACATTGGGCCCAATCTCTAGAAGGCAGATAGCAACGTGACCCAGACTTCACCAAAACTACAAAGCACCTTTGGGAGCAGGATATATACAAAAGAAAGAAAGGGAGTTTACTCATAGCAGCATGACCAAGGTCAAGGGAAGGAAGAAGCCTAGAGGATCATATGTCGAGGGTTTATATCTATTAGAAATCTGACCAAATCTAGGACCTCTCAGACTGTGGTCCTGCCTGCCCTGGTCCTAAGGGCTAAGCCTATTGACTGAAGATTTCATTTCAGCAGCACGTGTAAATGGCCTATATTTTAAAGCCATCTGTGTGCATTTTTAAGTGTTTACAGTCAAAAGTAATCTATATTTAGTTATTTTAACAGTTTACACTAAGGTTTTGTAGGTTATCACTGTCTTTATCAATGCATTAACTACTATATTTTTTTCTTTCTATGTTCTGTAGTATGTATTGGTGAATTAAAAAAATACAATTCCATTTGTTTATTTTTTCTTTTGTTGCCTGTGCTTTTGAGGTCTTATTCATAAAATCTTTGCCCAGTCCTACATACTGAAATGTTTCCCTGTGTTTACTTCTAGGAGTTTTATAGTTTCAGGTCTTATATTTAAGTCTTTAATCCATTTTGAGTTGATTTTGGTATATGGCAAGAGGTAAGAGTTTATTTTCATTCTTATCCACATGGATATCCAGTTTTCCCAGCACCATTTATTGAAGAGGCTATCATTAGCTTAATGTATGTTCTTGGCAGTTTTGTCAAAGATCAGTTGGCTGTAAGTATGTAGACTGATTTCTGGGTTCTCTATTTTATTCCATTGGTCCATGTGTCTGTTTTTTATACCAATACAATGCTGTTTTGTTTATTATAGCTTTGTAGCATAATTTAAAGTCAGGTGGTGCAATACCTCCAGCTTTATTTGTTTTCCTCAGGATTGCTTTGGCTATTTGGGGCTTTCTGCTGTTATATATAAATGTTAGGATTGTTCTATTTTTGTGATGAATGTCATTGGTATTTTGATGGGGAATGCATTGAATCTGTATATCACTTTGGGTAGTATGGACATTTTTACATTAATTCTTCCAATCCTTGAACAATAAATGTCCTTCCATCTTTCTGTGTCCTCTTTAATTTCTTTCACCAGTTTTTTGCAGTTTTCACTGTGAAGAACTTTCACCTCCTTGGTTAAGTTTATTCTGAAGTATTCTGTTTTTTTGGTAGCTATTGCAAATGTGCTTACTTTCCTGATTTCTTTTTCTGCTAGTTTGTTATTGGTGCACAAAAACACTACTGATTTTTGTATATTTATTTTGTATCCTGCAATTTTACTGAACTTCTTTATCACCTCTAAGAGTTTTTCTGGTGGAGTCTTTAGGTTTCCTATATACAGTATCATGTCACCTGCAAACAGGGACAATTTGACATCATCTTTTCCACTGTGGGTACTCTGTATTTCTTTCTCTTGTGTTATTGCTCTGGCTAGTATTTCCAATACTTTGTTAACTAGGATTGGTGAAAGTGAGCATCCTTGTCTTGTTCATGTTTGTAAAAGAAGCGCTTTTGGCTTTTCCTCATTTAGAATGATAATGGTGGTGGGTTTGCCATATATGTCTTTTATTGTGTTGAGACACATTTCTTCTATACCTAATTTGTTGAGAGTCTTTATCATGAAGGGATGTTGATATTTTTTTAAATTTGCCTATTTATTTTTATTTTTTATTTTTTTGGCCACAAAACAAGTCTTAACATGTTTAAGAAGACTAATATCATAGAAAATATGTTCTCTGACCACAGTAACAGAAGGAAATTTAGAAAATTTGCAAATGTGTGGAAATTAAACAACACTCTCCTAAGTAAATAGTGGGTAAAAAGAAAAATCATAGGAAAATTAAAGAGTACTTTAAGATCAAAATTAAAGCATAACATACCAAAATTTATAGCACACAGCACTCATACAGTGCTTAAAAGAAAATGTATCCTTGTAAACACCTATGTTTAAATCAAAGCACAATATATCAAACTTTATAGGATGCAGAGCTCATACAATGCTTAAAGGAAAATTTATCCTTGTAAACACCTTATTAAAAATAAGAAAAATCTCAAATTAGTAATGCAGACTTCTACCTGAA
>NW_007786810.1:0-2595 GCF_000696425.1 Galeopterus variegatus
TATAGTTAGGTATATAGGTGCCCAATAAATGTGAATTTTTCTCCTAACTCTTATCCTTCCACCCCTCCCCCCCCACCTCATTCTATTTTCTGTCTGACATAGACACAGAGATCTTCCCGGATTCTGAATCCACAAGTGTAGGGAAGTCAACAGAAGGCATTCAGCTTGTTTTACAAACTTGATCAAATGGGACAAAAGCAGATAATTTTTAAGGCGTCCTTATGATGTATGAAGCTGCATGCTCTCCCATGGTCTGGAAGAGAAGGGTCCCTTCAATTGTTAAGCTTTTAGTAAAAGCCTACGTTGCAGTGGCACCGCAAAGAGTTACAAAGGAAGAATGTTACTGAACCAAAGTCCGGCTGCTTGCCCCCATACAAACAAAAACGACCCAAAAGTCAAATGTTGGTGAAGGTGGGAGTCAGCTTTTATTCAGGTTTCTGGTGACCTGAAGAGAGATGTTAGGTTAACCCATCTTTCCAGTGAACCTGAAGGACGTGGCCAGACTAAAATCTCAAAAGCTCAGATTTACTGAGGGGATTTTAAAGAGGGGATTGAGGGAATGAAGTGTGGGAGACAAAAAGCAGGAGGGAGGGGGGACATGTAAGGATCCAGGTGCACGTTCTCTCTAAGGCTCCTTCTGGCTTCTTTTCTCATCCTTGACATTATCTTAGGGTCCTATAGGATTCTGATTTGCTTTGGGGTGGAATCAGCCTAGCTTTTGATGTCTTTGGTTCTCAGTGTCTTATGGCAAGTTTGTAGTTCCAGGCTGACTGGAAAACAACTTTACATTTATTTAAATAATGTCATCCTATCCTGTAATCAAGGTTCAACATAACAGGTAACCATGGGAAAAGACAGAACTGAGAGAAATGCATGCTAAGAAATGCATGCTTTTTCTTCTAAAGCCCGTGTTGTTTCAGGTCCCAACGTGGCTTCGGTCCTGCTCACTCCAGCAAGAAGATACATGCATGGGCCTGGCAGAGCTAATATGAGTTGGGGAGAATACTTGCATGTGTTCATGTGAAACAACTCGAAATCAATCGTGCAAGGTAGAGAGGCCATGTACACGTCCAGGGAATACAGAGCAGAGGAGGCACCTGCCTTCATCTTACCCCGACTGCTATGAAAGGGAAAAGGCCATTTTGGAAACTGGGTTTATCATAAGTCTCTGGGACTTCTATACACTGAGTTTTGGGTTTTTTCCCCCCTATTTATTTATTTATAATTTATTTGTTAATTGATGTGAGTTGATTGTTCATATTTATGGGGTACAGAGTTCTATTTCAATACATGTACACAATGTGTGATTTTTAAATCAGGGTAATTAACATATTCCTTTTTTTTGGTGGCTGGTCAGTATGAGGAGATCAAATCAGGGTAATTAACATATTCCTTTTTTTTGGTGGCTGGTCAGTATGAGGATCTGAATCCTTGACCTTGGTGTTATCACTAATTAGCATATTCATCACCAAAATTTTATAATTTCTTTGTGATAAGAGCATTTGAGCTCCTTTCTTACATAGGTTTTTATCTGTAGTCATAACTGCTTCACACACTGAAACTGTTTCTACTTGGACTAAGGTGATTTCATTATGAATGTAGGAAGATTTTTGAAGATAGACAGTCTAAGAGTTGGTCATGATAGTCCATAAAATTATAAGCAACAGTGGCCGTTATTAATGATGAGTAATTACTTACTGAGTTGTGGGTGCCAGACATTGTTCTGTACGTGGATTATCTCATTTATTTGGCATGGTTACCTTGCAAGGCAGGTACCTCTCTCTCCGAGGCACAAAGAAATTTAGTAAATCACTTAAGGTTTGAGGTCACAGCCTGCGTTCTTAAACACTTCATCGTCCTGGTGCTTTCCTTGACAAAAAACCAGGCCAAAAAAACCCAAACAAACAAAGAAAACCTTCCCACAAATAGATAATGTGTTCATAACAAATAGCATTTTTTTTTCCTTTGTAAGTGGAAGGTGGGAGTGAGGAAGTGTAGAAGGATAGATCAAGTGATCTCTGAAATGTCACCTTCTAGATGAAGTATTCTGTGGTCTTTTAAGTCTAGCTGTACATCTTTTATTTATAAAAAAAAAATAGGGCCGGCCCGGTGGCGCACTGGAGAGTGCTCCGCTTGGGAGTGCGACGGCACTTCTGCCGAGGGTTCGGATCCCACGTGGAGACCGGTTCCCGCTCACTGGCTGAGCGCGGTGCGGGCGCAACACCGAGGGTTGCGATCCCGTGGCCCGGTACGGGCGTGACACCGAGGGTTGCGATCCTGTTACTGGTCAGTAAAAAAGACAAAAAGGAAAAAAAAAATAGTGGAATAGGGACAAAATCCAATGCAATTCTAAGAAGCAAGTAGGTAATTAACTGTCATCGGAGGTTGGCAAGATTTGGGATCGAGAGAAAATTGACACAAGTCTTTTGTGCAAAGTATTGAAATATTATTCCTAGCACTCTAGTCCTTGAGTTATTGCTGTTTGAACACATTGGGTTGAAATGTCTCAATCTCAGGGTCTAAAGTCTTCCAACAGCACCATCTTGGTTTGCTCCTATTCAATTTTTCCTCTGCTTTGGAGTTATTTAGGGTCTT
>NW_007786811.1:0-2595 GCF_000696425.1 Galeopterus variegatus
TACACAGGAAAATTATGTCAAAGCAGAGTCCAGAATAAAATAGTGAAAAAGTGAGCAGGGGTGGGAGGTGATGGGGAAAACAGCTCAAGGAAAGGCCCCAGGCTGGAGCCAGCTGGCACAGTGAACAATAGCCCAGTGAGGTGGAGCAGAGGGAGCTTGGGGGACAAGGGGCAGTAGATGAGAATAGAGGATGGGAAGGACCAGGTCATATAGCGCCTTGATACCAAGGGAAGCACAGAGGGAGGCCACTGGAGGGCTTGAAATGTTAAAGAAAACATTACTCAGTGACACTTGGGCAAGTGGGAATTCATAGCCAAGGAGCAGGTTGGGGGTCAGTGGATAGAAAATCACTAAGAGAATTACATCACGGGTCAGGGGGATCCTGGCTAAACCCACCTAAAAGGATTCTTGCTGGAGACGGGCCAAGATGATTAGACATCACCTGGGGGATGGTGGAGGAAGAGGAACCTGACCAGACATGGAGGGTGGTCAGATATCCAGGCTGGGGGTTTCTTGCTAAATTGACTTAGCAGAATTTTTGTTAAAACTGAATTTTATAAGAGATTGAACAGACAGGCCTAGGAGAAGGTTCAGGAGCCTAACTAAAGTTTGGTCAAGCAAAGAATCTTTGTCAGAAACAAGGAAGCTGTGGGTTTTCACTCTCTGTCTTCGTCTACTACTTCGTGTCCTTCAGGTTCTCCTGGTTGTACCAGACTGGGAGCTCACTAAGGGCAGGGGCTGTGTCTCCCGCTTATACCAGGAGCTCCCTGATGGCACCAACCATGCCTCCCCTACCTTTTGATACCTTCTCTTCAGCCTCCAGGACAAGACCCCACTCACAGGAAGTCTAAACTGGGCAGTGCCTCCTGCCCAGAATGAGTTCCCGAGGCTGGGGAGCTATTAGCATTACCTGGGGAAGGCTCCAAAACAGAAAAAAAGAGGAGAGACTACGTGTCTATCACCAACTGACAGGTCTCCCTACCCTGAACTGTGCTCTCTCTGCCACTCAATGCCCAGTGTCTCTGCATGTGACCCACCTCAGGTGCCACACCCCCAGGGGTTGCTCAATAGAGGCATGGGCTGCTCAAACTGGGGTCCCCGAGGCCAGGGCTGGGGCTATGAGTCAGACAAGGCTGGTCTCTGTCCCCAATGCTGAGGCACCATCCTGAGGAACACACCGAATCCAGGCCTGCATCACTGCCTCCACTTGCAACTGCCCCCAGGGAGCCTCAGTTGCCCGTATCCATAGCAACCAGCATTTGTGAGTTGCAGACCCAGGAGGAAGGGCAGGAGGCCTGTTGTACTTGGTGCTGGCTCATTCTGAGAGGAGACACCATTTCTCTGGCTGCTTTGGGAAGCTTGCAATTCCTGAAAGTGACGTCCCCATCCACTTTCATCTGTTTCCCCTCTCAGTCAGCAGTGTGCAAAGGGACAGGACGCATCATTCAAACACAGGACTTTCTCTTGGGTTCTCTGAAAAGCAGATCCTGCACAAAATCCTGCTTTTAAAATACCTGGGAACTCAGGGTGGGGGCAACTAGGAAAAAAACCAAAACCAAAGTCACGCAGCTGGAAGGAACGTGAGAGATTCCATTCCTCTGCGTCCGAGCCAGGTAAAGCCTCACCCCATCTCACAATGAAAAACTCAAGACTTTATTTAACAAATAAACTAAAAATTAAAATGGGAGAAATTAAGATAAAAAAATAAAATGCTAACAATAAACACTCCTTTTCTCTCCGCTCCTTAGAGATCCCAGACATTCCTGGGTCTCTCATTTCAGTGTTTCACATCCCTCTTAGGACAGGCAGAGCTGGCTATGTTTAACCCCGTAGGTTATGGCTTAGACATGGGCAAGGATGACGGGCTGCCTGGGATGGGTGGAGAGAGGCTCATAGGTCTTCTTTCAAAATAAATCACTTATCCCCCTGCTACTGAGATACCAGCTGAATCTGTTTTCCAACTTTAGAAAATACGTTCACAGTCACAAAGGAAGCTCCATGCAGAAACTGGGCATGCCAGGCCGGCTTCACCCCAAAAATGAAAGGAAGGGCACCAACTGCTCCAGCAACCGGGTGCCCACTCACGAGACCCCAAAGCCGTCTGATCACCGGGCAAGGGCAAACCAGATCAGAAGCTGCCCCTTCTTTCTACTTAACTAACACTACCTCTTTTATTCCCACAACTCTTCTCCCTTGAAAGATGCTTAAATCTTCTTTTAAATAAAAACAGAACAAACAAATAAACCCAAGTGGTTCTCTTCTCTCTGTCCCCTTCTGCAGTATCGGGAAAGAATTCTTTCTCATGTTCCAGTCTCTACTCTTTCCTTCTTTCAAAAGAGCTGCCTTGTTTTGAAATAACAATAAATCCCACAGTCCTCTATAATGTCAAGAGAAAAATGTATCATTTGGCTACACCCAAATCCTATGAGAAAACGGGGATTTTGACGGGGATTTTACACAACCGCTTCCTGCAGCCTAAGACACCATCCTCTGTCACCTCTACTCTCTCCACCCCCAGGCCTCCCCTCCCTGATCCTCATTCTGCAGAGACAGTGGCAGCTCCAATGCCACGTGCTCCTGCCAGCTGCATGGGGG
>NW_007786812.1:0-2595 GCF_000696425.1 Galeopterus variegatus
TAGCCTGGATAGTAACTGTAGCACCCTAAGGAAGAGGTGTGTAGCATTCTGCCTGAGTTCCCTTTTCATCGATGTCAATTACTGAAACTCTTGTTTCTAGAATTATTTCTCAGTGCCCCTTTCTGAACTGCCTTGGAGACTACATTAAAGCTTTTAACCTAGATCAGCTGTTGCTATTTGGCATATCCACTGTTTCATAATTCGCCAGTTGCAGAATTAGGACTGAGCAAGATGATTTCAAAGCCTACTGGACAGAATCACTTCAAATGCATTAGGCAGTGGGAGCTACCATGACAGCCCTGTGCTTGTTTGGGCTTTAAATTTCCTGGGAAATGGAGGCGAATTTGTACTTACCACAACTGTCGAATATAAATCAAATGACAACTTCTAAAGCCAAATGCTTCATTTGTTATTTTAATGTGCATTTTATTTTCTAAAGGATTGCGGGATCCGGGTTATCTTCTTTACTCAGAAACTGAGTGGCTGAAATAATCTGTGTGTCTTTGTGGGTTGAAGCCTTCATGGTCAATCAACACTCATTTGTCCTGTAAACTTGAACTCTTGTGTGATTTTACTGGTGACTGGATTTAAAAGTTCTATCTAGCTGGCTGCGTGAGAGTGACAATTTAAATAGCTCTCACAGAAGTCACAGAAACGCTAGGCTGAATGGGTAATAAAGTAGTTCCTTTAAAGTTAAATGACTCATAATTCAGCATGAAGTAGACTGATTAGAGAAACACTTGCGAGTTGGCAGTTAGTTAGGATCCTAGAGTCATCTTGGTAATTAGGATGTTATGATGGCTATTGGCACCACTACATGCAATATACAGCAAAGATGGGTCATGTCAAGAGTCCATTCAAACACTTGGGGGTACAGAGATTCAAACCCAACTTGAACCTTTTGGTGTTTGAGTTTGTTAACTGTTGGCTAAATGCCACTTCCTGTTCCTAAGAAAAGAGGCTTGAAAAAGTCTCATAAAAAATGACTTAAAAGGCTTCCTTGACTTCAAAGAGCTCTTACAAAACAACATTTTGATGAGTTAAGTGTAAAGGAATCAGAAACATACGGATTAAATTTCCCTTAATAGAGTCATATGTCTAGAAATGGAGGGAGGAAAAAATGGCAAGTTTGTCTTCCTCAACGTTTCAAAAATGTCTAGAGTAGCTATTGATCCGCAAAGTCGTCAAATTCTTCCATTCCCATACAACACTAACATAGCAACATCTAGAAGGGCATGTCAAAGGCCCAACTGAATAGAGACAAACACATTTGCGTAGGTCGGGTTAAACCAGTCATCCTCTCTACAGTCCATTATGCCAGCCTCCACTTTAAAGGATATCGCGGAGTGTCACAGGACAGAGCTGAAAGAACAAAGACAATGTCTAAACCAGACCTTTCACTCAGGTCAAGCAATTGTCATCAACTCACCACACGGATGCATTGAAAGCTGACTTCACTGTCTGAATGAAGAGAATACAAAGAAGTACTCATTAGCCATGAAATGTCCTGCAAAATGCAGCACTACCTGTCGTATATATTTATTTCCACATCTTTGATCATAATTCTTTTGGTTTCTAACCCTTGAAATGAAATATACTAATGATTATTTCCTAAGGGAGAAATGTGTCTGTGGGCAAGAGAATAACTGCAGAATATAGAAAGATGTAAAAATCATCTGAACCAGGGATGATCAATTGTAAATTCTGGTCAAGAATTACTCCTCATCAAATTTGCCACTAATTTAACTGACAGACAGAAACACTGTGTTTCACAGTGAAACTTTAGATATCAATGGATATGCTTTGCTAACTATAGATACTCAGTACAACACAAGTTAATTTTTTATATTTGGCCAAACATGATGGTATGAATTTTTATAGCAATATTTCACAAAATGAATTGCTGTGGTAATGGCAGTTTCAGACCGTTAAAGAAAAGCCACTAAAGGTAGACATTTATTTTGTTAATTTGCTTGTGATGTTAACTTGAAATTAGTGAGAGGAAAAGGTTCTAATTAAGTGAATCCATAAGTACCTGTTCTAAACAGTATAGGTTTATTTATGACAATATATTTCTTAGAAAAGGAAATGAAGAGACACTTCAAATATTGGTTGAAGGGACTTTTAATGTTTATATGTAATTTCAGTGGAAAACAACTGGTAAATTGCTAATTCAAGTAGACATGCATTATTTTAGCAATTGCTAAGTGATCAAAAAACCAACTGCAGATTTGTTGGTTGAAGGGCCTTTTAATGTTTATATGTAATTCCAGTGGAAAACAACTGGTAAATGGCTGATTCAAGTAGACATGCATTATTTTAGCAATTGCTAAGTGATCAAAAAACCAACTGCAGATTTGTTTATTTGTGTGTCAAAAATCACCATGTCCCTAAATATGTCCCATTACCCAAAGACCCCAGAAGACAAAGGACCAACCTGGCCATACTTCTATATCTTAGCAGAGTTTGTGACTTCAGGGGGATGTTGCCAAAGATTTTATCTAATTTCAGCCTCAGCTGCCAGAACAGAATTGAAATTCTTCCTGATGGAAGAATTTTAGGAGATCTGATGAACCAATTGCTAAAGAGGAAAAT
>NW_007786813.1:0-833 GCF_000696425.1 Galeopterus variegatus
CTTACTTCAGAAGAATGGAAAGATGGAAAATAAATAACCTAACACTTCACCTTAAAGATCTGGAAAAACAAGAACAACCCAAACCTAAAGTTAGTAGATGGAAAGAAATAATTAAAATCAGAGCAGAACTAAATAAAATAGAAACATGAAGAATGATACAAAAGATCAATGAAACAAAAAGTTGGTTCTTTGAAAAGATTAATAAAATCAACAAACCTTTAGCAAGACAAAATAAGAAAAGAAGAGAGAAGACCCAAAAAACAAAAGTTAGAAATGAAAAAGGTGATATTACAACTGACACCTCAGAAATACAAAAAATCATTAGAGACTACTATAAACATCTATATGGCAACAAATTTGAAGATCTGGAGGAAATGAATAAATTTCCGGTGCATACAAATTACCAAAACTCAGCCAAGAAGATATAGAAAATTTGAACAGACCAATAACAATAAAAGAGATTGAAGCTGTTATCAGAAGGCTCCCAACAAAGAAAAGCCAAGGACCAGACCGGTTCACTGCAGAGTTCTACCAAATCTTCAAAGAGGAACTGATACCAATTCTCTACAAACTGTTCCAAAAGATTGAAACAGAGGCCATTCTCCCAAACTCATTCTATGAGGCAAATATCACCCTGATACCAAAACCAGACAAAGACGCATAAAAAATATAAAACTACAGGTCAATATCTTGGATGAATATAGATGCAAAAATCCTCAATAAAATACTAGCTAACAGAATACGGCAATACATACAGAAAATCATACACCCTGATCAAGTGAGATTCATCCCAGGGATGCGATGTTGGTTCAACATATATATGCAAATCAATA
>NW_007786813.1:1467-2595 GCF_000696425.1 Galeopterus variegatus
AGAAGGA
Source organism: Galeopterus variegatus (assembly GCF_000696425.1). Lineage (NCBI taxonomy): Eukaryota > Metazoa > Chordata > Mammalia > Dermoptera > Cynocephalidae > Galeopterus > Galeopterus variegatus. The sequence goes on from NW_007786813.1 coordinate 1,475, forward strand.
AATAAAGAGCATCCAGGTTGGAAAGGATGAGATTAAGCTGTCCCTTTTTGCAGATGATATGATCCTATATATTAAACAGCCTAAAGCTTCTATAAAAAAACTCCTCGAGTTGGTAAACTATTTCAGCAAAGTTGCGGGGTACAAAATTAACACACAAAAATCAGTAGCATTTCTATACTCCACCAGTGAACATGCAGAAAAAGAAATCAAGAAAGCTAGCCCATTTGCAATAGCCACCAAAAAAATAAAATATTTAGGAATAAAGTTGACCAAGGATGTGAAAAATCTCTATGAAGAGAACTACAAACCACTGTTGAGAGAAATTAGAGAGGACACAAGAAGATGGAAAGATATCCCATGCTCTTGGATTGGAAGAATTAACATTGTGAAAATGTCCATATTACCCAAAGTGATCTACATATTCAATGCAATACCCATCAAAATTCCAATGACATTTTTCTCTGAGATGGAAAAAGCTATCCAGACATTCATATGGAACAACAAAAGACCATGCATAGCTAAAGCAATCTTGAGCAATAAAAATAAAGCTTGTGGCATAACACTACCTGACTTTAAACTATATTACAAAGCTGTAATAACCGAAACAGCATGGCACTGGCATAAAAACAGACACATGGATCAATGGAACAGAATAGAAAACCCAGAAATTTACCCATATGCCCACAGCCATCTGATCTTTGATAAAGGCTGCAAGTCTATATATGGAGGAAGAGACTGCCTTTTCTACAAATGGTGCTGGGGAAGCTGGATAATCATACGTAAAAGAATGAAACTAGACCTGTCTCTTTCACCATATATCAAAATCAACTCAAAATGGATTAAAGAATTAAATATACACCCTGAAACAATAAAACTCCTTAAAGAAAACAGGGGAAACAATCCAGGAAATAGGAGTGGGTACAGAATTCATGAATAGGACCCAAAAAGCACAGACAACTAAACGTAAAATAAAGAAATGGGATTGTATCAAACTAAAAAAGCTTCTGCACAGCAAAAGAAACAATCAAAAGAATAACAAAACAACCAACAGAGTGGGAGAAAATATTTGCTAAATATACATATGACAAAGGATTAATATCCAGAATATACAAGGAACTCAA
>NW_007786814.1:0-295 GCF_000696425.1 Galeopterus variegatus
AAAGGACTCAGTGGCACTTCACGTGCCAAGTGCTGGGGTGGGGTGGAGGGTGTGACCAGAGGCTGCATACCTCACCCTTTCCCCCCATGTTCTCTCTGGCAGCATCTAAGAGCAGGGGAAGCAGCAGTCTGGAGATTAAAGCCTCCGTACTCATTGGAGACTGAAGCTCCAGCCGCAGCCTGCAGCGGTGCACTCCCTGACCACCCTCTTGGGCCCTGACCTCCATCCCGGCCCTGGGAGCTGCCAATCTCCTGCCCACAAACCCACAAGGGACCCCAGAGTTGAAGTATCATCC
>NW_007786814.1:2322-2594 GCF_000696425.1 Galeopterus variegatus
AACTTTTTAAAATTCTTTTTCTGGGCCTCAGAAATCCTAATGAATGTGGTGTTCCATTCCACGACCCTCTCCCCAGCCAATTTTAGAGTGTTCACATTGGCTGCTTAAGGACCAAACATTTGCACGTGAAGAGGGCCAGCCATGGGCAGCATCACTACGTGGGTGTCTGTCTTCCATTGCTCTTTACATCCCCAGTTTTCCCATCAAAACTTTCTGACGTCCTCTGCTGTTGCCCCACTGTCTGACAGGGCCACTTGAGATATGCATCGGTG
>NW_007786815.1:0-348 GCF_000696425.1 Galeopterus variegatus
GCAAGAATCACAGGAACTGGGAAGGCAGACCCGGCTGCCGTAGCTCAGGTTGCTGGAGCAGTTGGACGTGGTGGACGCAGCCATGCTGGGTGTCGAGCTGGGGAGGGGTGAGTGGGTGAGTGAGGGTGTGAGGAGTGGGTGAGGTGCTGAGGGTGTGAGTGAGGGAGTGAATGTGTGAGTGAGTGGGGCAGTTGGGCTTTTATACCCCTCTGTGTGTGTGTGTTGTCCCCATAAGAGTCTCCACAAGCCTCCCCTTCCTTGTTGGTGTTTGGAGCCAGTTCCTGGGGGGCCCTCACTAGGGCTGGTTTATTTTCTCAGGAGGTGCCACCCAGCTCGTAAAAGTCTGGC
>NW_007786815.1:2129-2594 GCF_000696425.1 Galeopterus variegatus
GTAATCTGTAATCAACCTGCAAAGTCCTTTTTTCCCCCCTATATGGTCACATTCATAGATTATGGGGTGCTTCGGATTGAATTGTGTCCCCCAAAGTCCATGTATTATTAGAAACTTAACCCCCACTGGGCCAGTGCTTAGAGGGTGGGAGATCCTATTACAGTTATTGAAAGGTGGGGCCTTGAAAATGTGATTAGATTGTAGGACCGTGCCATAGTGAATGGACTAAAAATGGTGGTCAGGGGTGTGGTTCTGAGGGCTTTCAAAGGAGAGCACATGAGGAACTCTTTCTCTTGCTGCGCCATCTGCCAAGTGACACCCTACGTCACTGAACAGAGTCAACAACAAGAGCAAAACTCTCAACAGATGTGCTCCCAGGACTTTGGACTTTCCAGCCTCTGAAGTTGTAAGCAATATATTTCACTTCTTACAAATCACCCAGTTCCAGGTATTTTGTTGTAAGCA
>NW_007786816.1:0-342 GCF_000696425.1 Galeopterus variegatus
AGATTGATGGGATAAGTTTGATTAGTTTTATTAGATTCATGAGATTAGTTTCATTAGCTTCATTAAATTAATGAGACTTCTTTGATTAGTTTAAATAGATTGATGAGACTAGTTTTATTCGTTTAAATAGATTGTTGGGATCAGTTCGATTAGTTTAATTAGATTGATGATACTAGTTTGATTAATTTAATGAGATTGATGAGATTAGTTTGATTAGTTTAATTCCATTGATGAGATTAGTTTGATTACTATAATTAGATTGTTGGTATTAGTTTGACTATTTTAAGCAGATTGATGGACTAGTTTGATTACTATAATTAGATTGTTGGGGTTAGTTTGATT
>NW_007786816.1:2362-2594 GCF_000696425.1 Galeopterus variegatus
TGATTAGTTGAATTAGATTGTTGAGATGGGTTTGATTAGTTTAATTAGAATGCTGAGATTAGTTTGCTTAGTGTAATTAGATTGATGAAACTAGTTGCACTGGTTTAGTCAGTAGATTCAAGACATTACTTTAATTAGTTTAATTAGATTGATGGTATTTGTTTGATTAGCTTAATTAGATTGATGAGATTAGTTTTATTAGTGTAATTAGAATGATGAGATCTGATTGATT
>NW_007786817.1:0-2594 GCF_000696425.1 Galeopterus variegatus
AATAGCATCTTTAAATTGAGGTTAAGTGTAAAAAATTTCATCATAGTCAATAATAGTCAGAGGTTGCAAGCCGAGTTTGTGGTTCCTATACCATGACCACCTTTTCAAAGGTAGATGTTATCTCTAGACAAGATGCACAATACTGCAGATTAATTTCCCATTTCAGCAGCAACTGGTGTTTCTCTAGGGAGGCTCCCAGCAGGCAGAGGAAAGAGAGCTTGTCTTACCTGGGGTGGTTGTAGGCTATTTGCTTGAACTCACTGTTCCAGTTAGGTCTCCCATAGAAGGTTTTCTGCTTTAAGCCTGTAATCACGTCTGTATTTTCATCCCAATGTAAAGCAATGTGAATAGCCTAAAATAAAAATTGTGGTATCAGATGAATTTAGAAAAAAATAGAAGCTTTTTATAAATAAAGGAGGAAGCAATTACACTCATTTGTAGGCTTAATGCAAAAAATGTATTTTACTGGGTTAGAAATACTTATTATTATTAGCAGATATCACCAATCTTGTGCTTCAGGCTAAGCACCATATCTCATGTATCTTTGTATTGGGCCTTACTGGAGTAAAATGTCTCCATTATATGTAGTAGGTGTGCAATAATATTAGCCTAGAAAGAATATTTTTCTTCAGAAGAGTGAGAGTAATATAGTAAATGTGGTTAAGGAAGAGAAAGCAGTGAACTTCCTTCTTTCTGCCAAACTTCTCAAAAATTAATCTCCACCTGCTATTCCTATTCATTTAATATCAAATCCTGGGGATTTGAGAAGGGCGTTGCAAGATTAAAGTGTTATGAAGTGTCTGGGAAGAAACTGAGTCTTACAATCAGATCTGCCTCCTGGGTTGAAACGGTTTGATGTCTACTGTCCCGTTCCGTGTGCTGGGAGGACGTTGAATCTGGAAGACAGGACATGGTGGCCCGAGCATAACCAGAGGCATGGTTGGAGCTCAGTGCCCAACTGTTTGCCTCCAAGCTGAGGGTATGCACCCAGTTATCATGTAGCTCGTGGTCAACAGGTAACAGCCTGGAGCATATCAGTCCCCCGTGATCATTTTTACGTGGCTGTCATTGTTTTCCCCTGCTGAATTCTGGTAGCTACCTTGCTTCTTCCCTCCTGGGATTTGTGTCCCTGTGCTCATACCTTACCTTACACCCAGTGACAGCTCTGGAGCTCACGTGCCTTACCCCCTCCTGCTCAATTTGCCCTCACCTTTGATTCTTCCTGATCCTGACCAGTTTGGGTAACAATCCCGCCGGGTTCCACTCATGCCTTGAGTTCCCACAGCAAACCTGGCTCTCCTGGCTGGCTTTCTCTTCAGTCTAAGAAGGCAGCCACGGCTGGGGAAATTCAGACAAAAAGAATGGAAGTGCCCTGACAGGCTTGTAGACAATGGCAGGTGAAATCATGCAAATCCATGCCTCCGGGAGTTGCCATCGGTAAGCCTAACTCCACAGAGCAGGGCTACTGTTGGAAAACAGTTTGGGAATAGGACTCCAGGCAAAGGGGGGGGGATGAAATGTCAGAGGGCATTAAGTGACAGAGGGGGAGCAGCGTGAGCAAAGACATGGCACAGTAAACGGTGCTGCATGAGGGGCGAATATGCACCGCTTGGTGGCTCTGGTTCCAGAGGAACATCACAGGGTAGGACAGAAGGAGTCAAGCTGGGAAGGGACTTAAAGGACTCGCTAGGAGGTTTGGGCATTAGCTCATCAGCAAAAGGGCCTTCCTTACTTAGGTTTGTGGTAGGGCCAATCAGTGATGTTTAAACATTTGGACTTCTATTTGTTCCATATTTCTCAGCCCAATGTTCAATTAATCTCTAAACTCTGTTGATTTGCCCTTTGTAATACCTCTTCCATCTGTCCCTTCTGTTCTTGTCATTTTGCCACTTTGAGGTTGTTGAATTTAGTTTAACAATTGGCTGTTTCTAAAACAGCCTCTAGATTCTTTACTGACAGAATGCACCAAGTATTTTTTCCTTAAATGTTGAGATGAGTGATTTCTTGCCTGAAATTTGGGAGTCTAAAGAATTTCCAAAATGTCATGGTAAAAATTTAAGAAGACACCTATTTTAATTTACTTGTAGTTAGGAAGAAAAAAAAGTATTTTATAGCATATTCTTGAAAGTGGCAGAGATGGGAGGGGACAGGGTTGTGTATGAGAACCTCTGTCTTGTAACTCTCAAGTGACAGGGAGAGCCTACATGGACACGGGATCAAGTGACTTTAGAAGAGGAAGAGCAAGCATGGTACTAGAAAGCAAAAGACTGTGTCTGTCCTTCACCAAATAGATCATTAGTCAAAAATCCCATTTGAATAAGGAAAATGTTTGTTTGGAAAACATAATTAACACTATTTAATTCATTAAGATGTTTCAAGCCCAGTTCCCAAGAAACCCACATTTCGAATTATCCCAGAGGATTAAATATTTAAGGAGGACTGCAAATAAGACCATAAAAATTCATTAAGCTACTGAATTTCTAGTGAAACCTTATTCATTTGCAGAAGCAGAGTCAAATTATAGTAATATTCTATTCTATAGGGCCAGTGCATGCATGTGCATGCATGTGTGTGTGTGTGTGTGTGTGTGTGTG
>NW_007786818.1:0-2594 GCF_000696425.1 Galeopterus variegatus
GATATATACCTTATACATAGCAGGTACATCTTTTATTTTTAATTCACATCTGATATTCTCTTTCTCTAAAACCTAATCCATTGACATTTACTATTATCAGTGGCATATTTGAACTTGTTGCTACCATCTTATTTTAGTTTGCTATTTAACCACCTTTTTTGCTCTCTTTTTCCTTACCTCTCATTGAAACTGGAGCTTTTTTTTTTTTTTACGAATTTTCTTTAATCATATCCTTGAATTTTTAAATAAAATTTCTGTAATCTTCCCCACAGACACCAGAGAAATTAAAATTGTTCTATAATGTTTGTTTCCCCTAGATTTGTTTACAAAGATATGCAAATGCATAAACATGATGGTAGAAAACTCCCTTCATCTCTTCCCAAACACAACAGCAAGGAAAATATTTGTTAGTCAATGATAAGCAAAAAGCAAGAAACTATTAATGTGATGTTCCCACAAAGTATTATTCTTCTTGTTTAGCTCTTCACTGTCCATTTACAGCACGTTAATACTGTATTTTAACACCTCTTGATGAAATAGTGAATTAAACTTGCAAAACAATAAATGATACCACTGTGAAGTCAGCCACAGGGTTACCAAAGTATTAGTTCTCAAAGAATTTGATTTATAAAGTACTATGGTTTGAAAGTGTTTCCCAAAGTTCATGTGTTGAAAACTTGATCCTCAATGCAACAGTGCTGGAAAGTGAAAACTTTAAGAATAGTTTAGGTCATGAAGTTATTGCCCTTGTGAATGAATTAATGCCATTCTCGTGGGAGTGGGTTAGTTATCGCGAGAGTGGGTTCCTGATAAAAGGATGAATTTGGCCACCTTCCTCTCTCTCTCTCTTTTTCTCTCTCCCCTCTCATGAGTACATGCATGCTTTCTTGCCCTTCCTCCTTCTGCCATGGGTTGAGGCAGCAAGAAGTCCCTCGTCAGGTGTAGACCCCTTGATCCTGGACTTGCCAGCCTCAAGACTCTAAGAAAAAATCTCTATTCTTTATAAATTACCCAGTCTCAGCTATTCTGTTATAGCAGCAGAAAACAGACTAAGATTGTAAGATACAGACACTTAAATAGCATAATTATTTTCATAAATTATATACTTCTTTGTCCTCCCGCCAATGCAATTACTATTAAAATAATTAGATGTTTCCTAAGTGGATGCTCACTGCCAGGGTAAGGAACTAGTTAGATTCATGATTGGCTTTAAAATTTTAATCATCTCATTTTTTTGTACAAATGTTTCTTACTTGTTACATAAAAAGAACTTGCAAAACTTATACAAAATTCAATGAAGAAGATGAAGTTACAACCATAATTATATGCAAGCATTAACTGCTGAAATTATTAATGCAGCAGGATAAACCATAGTTTTTAAAGTTCTAGTAATACCATATGGTGAAAAATTAACAGAAATTGCAGGACATTATAAACATAGGGGTCTATCCCATATGATATGAAGCAATTTTAGAGGCAAGAAATATCATATCAAAGGGTCTGCTTTTTTAAGTGTCAAAATAGAGCAATATTAAACAATATTAAATATTGTTGGTCTAAATTCTGTGTTGGTCTGTATATGTGTGTGAATGTGTAAAAGAGAAAAAGAACATAAGAATAACAGATGATTTAATTTAAAAACCGTGGTAATTTCAGTATTATTAACAGTTCCCCAGTTAAAGAAGCCATTAACACAGAACAGGAATGATGACTCTTATATATTGTAAATTTTGATTTAGACATTTCTTTAAAGTCTTAACTATTCAATGCTTAATTCATGTTTCATTTTAGCACATTAGTGTATGTTTGATTTATTTGAGCTATTTTTCTTTTTTATATCACTCACATTTGTACTATAATTCATTAATGAATAATAAATTATTCAAAAAGATTTGATACCAAGTTATTCTAGATTAGTAGTTTTCTATGAAACTCAAAAATCTTTTCTATTAGACATTGAATGTTAGTTATTACATGACTGCATTGATAACCTTAGCATTTAGTGCAATGAAAATTTTCTAAATAAAGAATGTTAAACATATGTCATTTTGCTTTTTGGTTTTTGATTTTTTTTTAAGTTTAGTTGTCTTTTTACAAAATTGAAGCCTCTTGTGCAAGAGAGTTAAAATATGAGAAGTCTCATAATTCCTAACCAATATATTTGCTGCAAGTTTTATCATTGCACTTAAGGAGACTCACATGAAAATCTTTGTAATCATTCTTCCAATTTTTGAGATTTGATTTCTGATTCTATTCCTAGGTCTCCATCTGCCTGCGCTTTAAGTTTTTCATAACCTGTCTGAAACAGTTGTAGTTTTGAAAAAGTATCTCATCAACTCAAAAGGATATTAGAGCTTCGGAGATGTCTCAGCCCAGAAGAATGTTTTTTCCACCTTCTGTTAGGAATGGTGGCTCACGTTAGTGTAGTTTTCAATGTCAAGGCCATACATGTATGGTATGAGAAGCAGGGAGAAGCGTTAAACATAATTTGCATGGGGAACGAGTGCGGATAGTTTTTAAAAGCCACATTTGTACATACCTCCTCATTGAGAATCCTCATTCTGCAGGTAAAGTGACAAGGGAAGAAATAAATC
>NW_007786819.1:0-983 GCF_000696425.1 Galeopterus variegatus
TTTTTCCAAGATGAGAATGTATTTTTACTATGGTTATTAAAAAAATGTTTAAGGGCCGGCCTGGTGGCACACTCGGTAGAGTGCAGCGCTTGGGAGCGCAGCGGCGCTCCGGCTGAGGGTTCGGATCCCATATAGAGACCGGTCCGCTCACTGGTTGAGCGCGGTGCAGGCGCGACACCAAGGGTTGTGATCCTGTTGCCGGTCACGGTACGGGCGCCACACCGAGGGTTGCAATCCCATTACCGGTCACCAAAAAAGACAAAAAGGAAAAAAAATGTTTAATAAAAATTAAAATCTGGGGGCCCTTATTCAAAAACCCTGGTTTCTTACTAATGACTGACTCAGGGAAACATCCCCTCTGGGACTTCATCACACAGCGCACGTGAATTGTTTTCTGTTTCCACATAGGATTCTCCCAGAAGTGATTTCGTTCCATCTTGCACTCAGTGCTGAAAGGATCTGTGCCCACTTTTTCCTCATCATGTCCTCTGCATGAGACTGCAAGTCCAGCAGCATGACATTTCAAGAGTCAGTTTGCTGGGATACACATCCCAATTCTAGCATTTTCTACTTCATTTCTCTGCACCTCCAACAGGAGGGTGCAGGTCCCCCATGCAATGTCGTTGTCAGGATTAAATGAGATAATTTGTGTAGCATGCACAGCTCACAACAAAGTGCTATACAGATGCGAAGTGGTGCTATAAAAAGATATCTCTAAATCTCTGAAGAACAGTAATTTCATATCATTAGCTTTTCTCTTCAATTATTGATTCTTTCTGCTTCCTATAAGTTATTTGTTTATAATTAGGCTCAGTTGGTGATTTTCTTTTCAATTACCAGATTGAGCAGAAAATTGTGTGAGTGGCAAGAACCTTCCATATGGAAGTTAGGATTGTGGTGTCCATAGTAATGAGAAACCCCTGCTACAGCATTCATAGCGGGAATCAAGATACTGCTGCCACTGCCTATACAGGTGCCCAGTA
>NW_007786819.1:1983-2594 GCF_000696425.1 Galeopterus variegatus
AGCATTTTCTACTTCATTTCTCTGCACCTCCAACAGGAGGGTGCAGGTCCCCCATGCAATGTCGTTGTCAGGATTAAATGAGATAATTTGTGTAGCATGCACAGCTCACAGTGCCTGGTGCACAGTCAGTCCTTAGTAAATATTAGATATTCTGCACACAAGAAATTTGCTTTTTGATACAAGACTGTGACTTCAAAACATGGAAATAAGCTCTCCAAATAGCACCCAGTTCTGTGTCAGCTTCTCTGCTCTGTTGTTTCTCAACAGTTTGAGCTTCTGGCACGTGGCTTGAGGTGTTCTTTGCTACCCTTTTTACATTAATTCTACCTTTACTCTGCCACTGGGATATTCTGCTGCCTCAGACACTCATACCAGCAGGAAGCCTTAGGGACTTTATAAACACTCCAATTCTGATGCTCTGGGAGGACTGTCTGTCCTAGGAAAGAGGGAATGAGTTGGTGGGAGGGGAAAGCCAAGGGGAGCCCAGTTAGAGGGGTCCCTAACACAGGGGGGGGGTCATGGGGTTGTCCTGCACAGAAGAGTCCAGGAAGGGACACCAGGTCATGGTGGTGATGGCAGTATCATGTGGTAGGGCAGCCACAGCGATCTCC
>NW_007786820.1:0-2594 GCF_000696425.1 Galeopterus variegatus
CAAGTTCGCTGCAACATTCGTTCATTGAGATTAAGCTTTCCTTCCGGAAATTTCATCCCCTGTACTACACAATACACAAATTGTCTGGAAATTCTCCTCTCTTCAGCTATTCTTTTTCTTCTTAGAGATTTTAATGGGCTTCTCTATTCCCTCTCACATATTACGAGGCTGTTACGTAGAGGATCTCCCCAAGTCAACTTCTGTTCTGACTACACCTCTTACTTGTTTGGCCTCCTCCGTTGTCACAGATTAAATTAGAACCAGTAAGGTGATAAGGCCCAAACTGGCAGCTTCAATGTGGGCATTCCTGTTTCAAATTTAGACTCATGCAATTAACCCTACCTTGAATTTTCCCATCTCTTGTTGCCTTTACCCTTGTCTGTTTCACAAATTATACATTAAGCCCCTAAAGCACAATAAGAATTTTGGCATTTTATATCTCCAGTGTCCAAATAGCTTTTATGTTATGCAGTAGGCAGTCCCACAGTGCTGCATATTTGTAAGATTCAGCATTTTTCATTTTAGCCATACAAATAGCAATATAATGTAAGAATTTTTTTTTAGTTAAATAGATGGACAGCAAGGATTGTTGCCATAAAATTGACTATGCTTTCATCACAGGAGGAATGAAGAAGAGGCAGAGGAGAGAAAGGTGGAGGACGACAGGAGAGCCCAGCATAAATATCACTCTCAGTACCTATGTGTGGGTTGCATCCTTAAGCAACCAATTTAAATGCCACACCTGTGACATAACAGTAGTTCTTCATTGATGTTTCCCTTGCAAAGGAAAGGCCATGGCATTTCCAAAGAGCATAGCGTTTGGTTATACAGGACAAGACATCTGTTTTACTTAATCATAAAACATCAAGACGTGTTCTGGTCCATCAATCTTTTAAAATGATCTACTATTCCTAGAGTAGGAGGTCATAACTGACACCAGAAGGTTACTTCTTTGTTTATAATATGCTATTCTTGTTTCCTTCCACTCTCATGCAAAATTTTCACACTTCCTAACTTGTTGAAGGAGAAAATGATGGTTGGAATAATGCCTACATTTTGGTATTTCAACCTACAATGTAGATGAGTTGAGTTTAATTGTAGGAAAACTACAGTTAAAGGTGCATATACGCATCTATCAAATATTCCTACCTGGTAATTTGTTGTTCTTTGTTAGTGACTTTGGAGCATTAGTTTGCCTTTTGCTCACCAGGCCATGAATATCACATATCTACTAGAACTGTACTAATAACGTTGTTAAATAAATTAGTGAAGAAATAAATAAGTAAACAAATCAAAGCACAGAGACCAGAAACAAAGTAAGAAGGAAATCATTTGGCACGGCCAAATATCTAAAGCAGGGCTTACTTATAAAATCCAGTCATATTTCAAAAGTTACTGAACCCTATATACCTTGTTTCTACTGAGAATGTACTAGAAATTGAATTTGATTTTGCATAGGAGAGGAGACTATGTATCTACACTGCTTAGAAATCACAAGAGAAAAGACCAGGAATAATTTAAATGAAATATGATTATGCTTACTCATTTGTCTTTTCTATTGATTTGTGCATTACCCACAATATAACAACAATATCCAAAGGGGCTGTTCAAATGTAGCATCTTATTAATCTTATTAAGATTAACTTAATAAATATTTCCTTAAAATACGTGCAACAAAATTAAACCATAGTTGTATTTTCGGGATCAAGTTGAGAGACAAATAGTACTTTTACAAGCGTTTTACCTGGTTTCTTAAAATTTACAGTCCACAAGGAATCAACTAAGGATATGGTTAAAATGCAGGTTTCTGGCTTGCCCCCATGACTCTGATTCAGTTAGTTTGCATAGGGGACTTAGAATTGTCATTTCTAACAGGCTCCTAATTGATGTTGATTCTGCTGGCCCCAAGTCCTGCACAATGAGTTACAATAATCTGGTCTCTATCACTTAACTACATAAAAATTTAGAAGGCTACAAAAACTTTACCAGTGATTTACTGATATTCAGTTTGAGAACACTGAATTAGCCAACCAATAGCAAACAGATGAATTTTCATAAAAATTTTCCAAAAAATTTAGTGATAACTTTTTTTCCCCCCTTCCATCTGGTATAATTATGTCAACAAATGGTTTCCATTCAGGAACATGAACACCTAAACAATGAATAGATGTAAATTAAATTCCCAAAAATAAGTTCCTAGTTACTATGTGAGATATATAATACTAAGCAGTTAAAGTCTTTGACTTTAAATATGAGAATTATTTTATCATGCAATACCCAAAGGATTTCTGAATGTTGGGAAACATTTACATTCACATTATCATTTGAAGTATTTTAGACTCAATACAACAAAGTAAAAGTACAATTTATATAATAATATGTGCAAAAAAAACCACAAGTGAAATAAATAATGATTCCACTTTTATTAAACTAGTTATCACTATTAGAGAGTAGGTCAACAGTTGATAAGACAGTAAGTACCATTTTTGGCATAGAATTGTTCTATCTTCCACATGCGTTTGTGTTTTACGGAAACATATTTATCATTTTAATCTTTTCTGCCCTTGGATAACTCCCACATGCATTCCCCCTTG
>NW_007786821.1:0-2594 GCF_000696425.1 Galeopterus variegatus
ATAAAGAAAAATCTCAGCCCAACATTTTCCACTGCACTGGTGCTCTTTGCTGCAAGCACACTGGTTTATGTCAGTTTCTTTAACTGTTTTGCACTGAACACTCCAAAGCCCACAAGCCCCCATGAAAAGTCATAGATGTCTTTCTTCTCCTATGCTGAACCAGATATGCTGAAAAAAACCTTTCGAAGAAACAAGTGCTGGATAAAATATAAAATAAATTGTTCAAAACGAAACAGTGAGTTGGCATGAAAATATGATATTTACTCAAAAGTCAATGAAGAGTAAATATGTAAATTCAGAAAAGCCTCAGCAAGTACTGAAACTGACTTTCCTGAGAGCATTGCTAAACCCTAGTGCTCTTGAGCTTTCATTTTGACTGCAAAGTGAGTTGTAGAATGAGTAACCAGTTGTAATATAGCCACTTATTAAAATAATTCATCCTTTTTCTATTGAAATGATTATACTATAAACATTTTTATGCAAATTAACTACATATTGGAGTTTAATTCAGTATTTTGTGCTATGCTCTATTGTCCTTTTTTTATTTTTAAAGTTATATTAGTTGTTATTGACATGAAATACAGTTACATCATATCTGATGTTTGGTAGGACAAGTCTGTTTCTACTGTTCTTGTTTTTCATATTTTTTCTTGGCAATTTTTGGGTTTTTATGGCATTTCTTCTCCCATATGACAGTCAGAAACATTTTAAGGAATTCCAAAAACGTTGTTGTGATTATAATTGCAGTTGCATTACATTTCTTGATTAACTTGGGGAAAATTGATTTTTGAATGATATTGAGAGTTCTCATCCACTAATATGAATCCCTTTCTAGTTATTCAGGTTCTTGTTTTGTGTGTTTGATAAAATTTTATAGTTTTCTTTATATGTGTCAGGTAATGTTTTTATTAAATGTATTCTTATCAAATTAATTTTTAACTATAATATAGTAAATGAAATATTTTTTATTTCCATCTATAGGCATTTTTGATAAAGAAAGGAAAAGCTATTGATATTTGAAGTACTAAACAGATTATCTGGCCAAATTTTATTAGTTCCAATAGATTTTACTGTGTGTTTGGGATCCTGAATATTCAGTTTGATCATTAAGTAAAAAGGATTCTATTATTTCTTTTTCTGATGTTTTTCTCAGTGCACTATGTATAAAAATAAATTGTGTATGGTCAATGTAAATGCAAAAGCATTAAATAGTTTTATAAGAAAAACTTTGAACAAATTGGCTTACACAATTTTCAGACACTTCTGGAAAGAAAAAAGTGACTAATAAACTGAAAGATCTGAAGATATTATTCAGAATGCCAGGCAGAGAGTTGAGGCATAGAATATAGGATGTAAACATCAATATGTCTAAGGAGTTCCAGAAGGAGCTAAAATACGTTATAGGGAGAGAATTAATAATAAAATACATCGCTGAGAATTTTCCAGAATTAATTAAAGATTTACTCTACAATTGAACAAGTTCAACTAACTTCTTACAGAAAATATAGATCTACAACCACAAAAAATATATATAGAGAGAGAGAGAGACAAGAGAATTGTAAGAGCAGAAAGGAAAAAGACAGATTACTCACAAAGGAAAAACTATTAGGCTTACAGACAACTTTCTAACAGTAACAATAGACTCCAGAAGGTTATGGAAGATTACCTTTCATGGGTTAAGGAGAAATAAGCTTGTAATTAAAATTATGTACTGAGTGAAATCACCTTTGAAGAATGAGAGTAAAATAAAAATACTTTCAGACCAAAAAAATTTTTTTTGAGAATTTACCACTCACAGATTTTTCTTCCTAAAGGAGATCTGAGGGCTTTATACTGAGCATAAGCAAAATAGTCCGAGAAAGAAGAAATGATGAATAAAAAACCTGGTACACAATATTGATTGTATAAGGAAATAATAATACTCAATCTGAAGTATTTGAAAAAAATAAAATTAAAGAAATGGATAGCAATGCTGTATAAGTTGGGGTGGGGATAATCATAGTTAAAATATTATAAGGTCCTTTAAATATTCAGTTAAAGGTAAATACTAATTAGTATTTGTCTTGATTAAATATACATGTTAAAGTATACAGAGTAAACTTGAAAATATTTAGGATAGAAAATTTACCTTGCAAAATAATAAGGAGAAAATAAGTAAAATGAGAACAAAGAAGCAAAGGGGAAATAGTGAGGTAGAATATACCCACCCCCCAAAAAATGTTAAAAATGAATTCAAACATATCAGCAACAAGAATCCATCTATATTCTACTAGAATAATTGAAAGGAAAATATATTATCAAACTAGATATAAAATCCAATTGTAACTGTATTTAAAAGCACATCTACAATGTGTAAGATGATGGATATAATAATTATACATTATGTAATGATCAAATCAGGATCATTACACACTGTATAATGAGTGCATACATATATTGAAATATGTTATACCCCATAAATAGGTAAAATTATTGTCAGTTATAAATTTAAAAACAGATCTACAATATATGAATACAAACAGCTAAAATTAAAAGAATATAAATATGTATGTGTGTACACACACACACACACACACACACACACACACACACAC
>NW_007786822.1:0-2594 GCF_000696425.1 Galeopterus variegatus
GAGGTGTTCCATTTATATCTTTAATCCGCAGGGAGTCGATATTTGTATGTAGTGTAAGATAAGATAAGGATTCAAGATCATTTTTCTGAATGTGTATACACGGTTTTGCCAACACCGGTTATTAAAGAAACTGTCATTTACTCATTATGTGTTCTTGGTACCTTTATTGAAAATCATTTGTCTGTAAATGTGTAGGTTTATTTTGGGGCTCCAGTTTGTTTCATTGGTTGATCTGCCTGTTTTTAGTCTACCACCTTGTTGTTTTGAATACTGTATCATTTGTCTTAGTCCATTTCTAATATCAAAGTCTGCATAGTTCTTTCCATTTCTGAGAAAAATGTCATTGGAATTTTGATGGGGATTGCATTGAATTTGTATATCACTTTGGGTAGTATGGACATTTTCATTATTTTGATTCTTCCAATCCAAGAGCATGGGATGTCTTTCCATCTTCTTGTCTCCTCTCTCATTTCCCTCAGCAGTGGTTTGTAGTTCTCATTATAGAGATTCTTCACATCCTTGGTTAACTCAATTCTTAAGTATTTTATTTTTTTGGTGGCTATTGTAAATGGGCAAGCTTTCTTGATGTCTCTTTCCGCATGTCCACTATTGGAGAATAGAAATGCTACTGATTTTCGTGTGTTGATTTTGCATCCTGCTACTTTGCTGAAATCCTTTATCAACTCCAAGAGTTTTTTTGTAGAGACTTTAGGCTGTTATATAGGATTATGTCATCTGCAAACAGGGACAGTTTGACTTCATCTTTTCCAATCTGGATGGCCTTTACTTCCTTCTCTGCTCTGATTGCTCTGGCTAGTACTTCCAACACTATGTTGAACAGGAGTGGTGAGGGTGGGAATCCTTGTCTAGTTCCTGTTCTTAAAGGAATAGCTTTCACCATTTCCCCATTCAGGATGATATTGGCAGTGGGTTTATCATATATGGCTTTAACTATGTTGAGATAGTTTCCATCTATGCCTAACTTATAGAGGGTTTTGTCATGAATGACTGTTGAATTTTATCAAATGCTTTTTCAGCATCTATACAGATGACCATATGGTCCTTCTGCTTGATTTTATTAATATGGTGCATCGCATTTATTGATTTGCATATGTTGAACCAACCTTGCATCCCTGGGATAAATCCTACTTGATCGTGGTGTATAATTTTGCATATGTGTTGCTGTATTCTGTTAGCTAGTATTTTATTGAGGATTTTGGAATCTATATTCATCCAGGATATTGGCCTGTAGTTTTCATTTTAGTTGTATCTTTACCTGGTTTTGGTATCAGGGTGACGTTTGCTTCATTGAATGAGTTTTACAGAATTGCCTCTGTTTCAATCTTTTGGAATAGTTTGTAGAGAATTAGTGTCAATTCCTCTTTGAATATTTGGTAGCATACTGCTGTGAATCCATCTGGTCCTGGGCTCTTCTTTGTTGGGAGACTTCTGATAACAGCTTCAATCTCTTTTATTGTTATTGGTCTGTTCGGATTTTCTACTTCTTCTTGGCTCAGTTTTGGTAGCTTGTGTGTGTCCAGAAATTTATCCATTTGCTCCTGATTTGCAAATTTGTTGGCATATAGTTGTTTATAGTAGTCTCGAATGATTCCTTGTATTTTAGATGTATCAGTTGTAATATCACCTTTTTCATTCCTAATTTTTGTTATTTGGATCTTCTCTCTTCTTTTTTTTAGTTACCCATGCTAATGGTTTGTCAATTTTATTTATCTTTTCAAAAAACCAACTTTTTGATTCATTTATCTTTTGTATTGTTTTTTCGGTTTCAATTTCATTAAGTTCTGCTCTGATCTTAATGATATCTTTCCGTCTGGTAACTTTGGGTTTGGATTGTTCTTGTTTTTCTAGTTTTTTAAGGTGAAGTATTAGGTTGTTCACTTGCCATCTTTCCATTCTACTGAAGTAAGCATTTAATGCTATAAATTTCCTCCTTAGTACTGCTTTTGCAGTATCCCATAGGTTTTGGTATGATGTATCATTGCTTTCATTAGTTTCAATAAGTTTTTTGATTTCCTGTTTGATTTCTTCTTGGACCCATATGATTTTAAGTAGAATGCTGTTTAATTTCCATGTGTTTGTGTTCCAGAATTTCCTTTGTTATTGATTTCTAATTTTAATCCATTGTGGTCTGAAAAAAAATACATGAGATAATTCCAGTTTTTTAGAATTTGTTGAGACTTGCTTTGTGACCTAACATGTGATCTATCCTGGAGAATGATCCATGGGCTGATGAGAAGAATGAATATTCTGCGTTTGTTGGATGGAATGTTCTGTAGATATCTGCCAAGTCCAATTGGTCTAGAGTGTTGTTTAGCTGTTCTGTTTCTCTGCTGATTCTTTGCCTAGATGAACTGTCCAATATGATAGTGGGGTGTTCAGGTTTCCTGCTATTATGGTGTTCGTGTCTGTTTCCTTCTTTAGGTCTAATAGGGTTTGCTTTATAAATCTGGCTGCTCCTACATTGGGTGCATATGTATTTATGATTGTTATGTCTTCTTGATGGCTAAATCCCTTTATCCTAATGTAGTGGCCCTCATTATCTCTTTTTATGGTTTTTAGTTTAAAGTCTATTT
>NW_007786823.1:0-2594 GCF_000696425.1 Galeopterus variegatus
TTTTTCTATTTTATGTGAAAATCATGTTCTCACCTATATGAGAGAGAAACGTGTCTTAACTTTAGGCTCACATTTAACTGCCTGGGGAGTTTTCCCAATGGAAATAGTGAAACTAATTTAATGAGATGTGAGGTTTATCCCTTGAGGCCCTTTGTTTCTTGAATGATCTGGGTAGAACATTTTTTCCATTGTTGTTGTTTTTTGTTTTTTGTTCTCAATGATCATGCAGTTATTAAGTTCTCATATCAAATATCAATATAGTCTAGACATCTTCTATACTGTTGACTTATTGGGTTGAAATATCTGAAGATCGGAAAATTGAGTTCAGGGATCATAGTCTCTCAGATATGACGTGATCTCAAGGGCACATAGATCTATGAATTTCTTCTAAAGAATTGGCTTCAAAGTGACGCTAGGATGTCCCAGGTTTAGAGGTATCAATGCAGTTGGAACTTCACGTAAGGCTGGGAACATGTCAACTGCCTACATGCATGAATGGGGGAAGTGGTTGATAAAGACCATAGCGGACTAGTACCCAGCCTCTGCCATCTACCGCTTGTCACTGCTGTCATGTGTGTACTTGTGCGTGCACAAACACAAATAAAATGTTGATATGTAACATTTTATGGTGGTTTGGCCTTCAATAGTCCCTGAGGATGAGAAACCTTCATAGGTTTCAAATAAATACATCTTTTCCCTTAAGACTGGTCAGAAAATTAAAATGGAATTGACTCCGGAAGACACAGTGTTCTTACATTTCTGTAAAACTGGCAAGATAGAAGTGTTTTGAATGTTTTCTCCAGGTTTTATGCTTTGGCTGCTAATGCTCCTCCAGGTTTTATGCTTTGGCTGCTAATGCTCATCAGAAGTATTGTCATAACCATTTCTAAGATCATTTTGTAAATTTTATAAATGTTCCAGAAAGAAAAACAAATAAATGTATGCAGGCTAGAATCCATTATATAATTACATTCCAAAATAAGGTCTCCTGAGTTCTAAGGGAATATGTACTTATTATTTAAATAAAGCCAACATACTTTATGACAAATTCATTTTTTCTCATTACCCTAGCTGCAAAATTTCTTTATAGCAATCAGAAAAATCACAGCCAAGAGTTATATCTAAATACCCACATTTCAGCCCTTTAATAACAATGAAGTCTATCTCATTTCATCTGTACATTTAAACAGCACCTGTCTTGATAAATGAATAAGAAAATGTTGATCTCCTTTCCACATCTTAATTATAAAAATTTAGTCAGTAATAAGATATACAACAAAATCCAACAACATAAATTTTTTTTTTTCTAGTTTGCCCTTTGATCTTCTTTCACAGCTAGGAATTCCTCATATATACAGCCTCAAACATCAATTTGGAAGTTATTTTCTTTTCTTTTAACTTTTGAAAAAATGTCTTCCCAACTAAAAAAAGGATTTGTGAAAGCCCATTGTGGTCAGTGTTTTCTAGTTCTACTTAATCTTTACCAATTTCTATCCAGAAGATCCTTCTACAGTTACGCATTGGGAAGTCACATGGATGTTGAAGGCACGAGTATAACTCTGTCCTCATGGAGTTTACACTAAGAATGGGGAAATGAGACAGCTGTAAAAATGCATCAGCAGATGTCCTGCTGCCTAACAGCACAGCTATTGCACCTCTCAATCCAGTTCTATGAGCTGAAGCCACGTCTCCTGAGAGCTGTTCCCAGAAAATTATTGAGCATGGTAGAGGTATAAAGGCAAACCCAGGGCCGAGCCTGTGGCACACTCGGGAAAGTGTGGCACTGGGAGCACAGCAGCGCTCCCGCCGCGGGTTTGGATCCTATATAGGGATGACCGGTGCACTCACTGGCTGAGCACGGTGCGGCCAGTCTCAAAAAAAAGGACAACAAAAAAAAGGCAAACCCATCTTGGTAAAAAATGGGATTCTTCTGATAGGTGTCTTTGGCTTGAGGACCCCCAGACTTTCCTTGGAGCTACCCCCAGTGCCCGACCATCCTTCTTTCCCTCTCCTCACACAGGTGCACCACCCTGCACCCTCCCTCATAGACCTCCTGTCTGTCCCATCTCATCTCAGTGTCCACTTCTCAGCTAACTTGAATTAATGTAGGAGGTGAGAGCCCTCCTTTAAAACCATTAAATAAATATAAAAGTGTGATGGCTAATGTTGTATGTCAACTTGACCATGCTGTGGTGCCCAGTTGTTTGGTCAAACAGTAGTCTAGATGTTTCTGTGAAGGTATAAATATGTAAATCAGCAGACTTTGAGGAAAGCAGATGACCCTCCATAATGTGGGTTGCCCTCATCCAATCAGTTGGTGACCTTAAGAACAAAGACTGAGATTTCCTGAAAAGGAAGCATTCTCCTCAAGACTTCAATAGAGAAATTCTGCCTGAGTTCCCAGCCCGCTGCCCTGGGGAATTCAGACACAAGACTGCAACGTCAACTCTGGCCTGCGTTTCCAGCCAATCCACAATTGCATGAAAATATATATATATATTTCCCATCCCTTTTATATATATATATATATATATATATATATATTCTGTTTCTCTAGAGAACCCTGAGTAATAATACAAGGTATATTTTTGAAA
>NW_007786824.1:0-2594 GCF_000696425.1 Galeopterus variegatus
CTTTGGGGCTTCGACTGCATTGGATTGCTTTATTTCTTAAGCTGGGTGGTGGGTACATTGGCGCTGATACTATTATTTACACTTTTTTTTGGATTTTCTAAGTTAATGCAAGATGTATTTAAAGATAATAAAGCATAGGACCTGGTGACTAAGGGTCTGAATAGAAGAGAGGGAGCTAAGTGGATTCCACATTTTCTTTTTCTGGCTTTTTACAAAATGATAAAAAAAAAAGAATCAATTTTTTTTCCACACACAGTCACACACACATATGCACATATATTCAAATCAAACAACAATGAGAAAACAATTGTTACATTTTTCTTGCTGTCTATGCCAAAGCCCAGATAAATTACATTTTAATTAGCTGTTGAACTCGAATTTCTATTTGCAAGGGATGATTTATAGAAGGCAGAATCACCGAGTTTAGAGCAATAAATGATTCAATGCAGCATTTCTACAAAACTGTCTTCAAGGAGAGCACTAAGCTTTAAGATGGATTTTCCTCAATGGAGCCAGTCGTACAGCTTCAGCTAAACACTGTGAACAGGTTTCTACCATCTGCAGATCCAGCAGCAGCTACACTTCTTTCTTGTACCAGGTTTCCAGGAATCACAGCATAATCTGTCTCTGTTCTTGCACAGTAGGGCTAAAAAACAACGATTTACACAACTGTGCATGATCAAAGACAACAGTAAATGACAACTACAAAAGAAACAGTAGTGGTGTATTTTCTACTAGTTGTGGTTTCTTTTGGCCACAGCCTGTCTTTGCTCTCATGGACTGTTAGTGACGTCAAAGCAAAATGCCCATGCTAAGGGAAAAATGGAAAATAACTCAGAAAACATACTTGGATTCTTCACTTGCAATTAATCCTTCAACTTAATGATGTGCAAAGCCCCCCTGCCCCCCAGGAAAGAAAGATATTCAAATCATTCTAAGAGTGCCAATGCTTTCTGAGTCTTTGTGAAGTAATACTGAAGACTGCAAAGCCCTGACTGTGGCTTTTTACAAAAAAAAAAAAATCACCAAAAAAAACCTTTTTTCCCTCCAAAATTTTATGTACTAGCTCCCAAGAGCAATATTATTTGCCATATCGTTAGATGTTGGCTGTTGAATTTTATTGTAATTTTTATGGGGGGAGGGGCTGCATTTAATAAAACTTAAATAAAGCTGCATTTTTCTTTAGCAGCCAAATTAAATGGAACTGTAGGACATTTGCTAACTATTTCTGGTTAGCTTGTCACAAGGAAAATGAGAAAGTCCCGAAATTTTAGGTGCAATCTGAAAATTTGGGAATTTTTTATTTCTTCTTCCTTAGTGTTGACTTTGCCTTGGTCCTGGAGAAGGAAAAATAATGACACTAACCTGGCTCTGGTTTTCTCAGTGACACAGGAGAAATGAAATTGCTATGGCTATTTATTTTTCATAGTCGGAAAGAGAGTTTCTTCAATTTTCCACCGTACCGGGAGTTATCAGCCTTTCACAAAAGAAGTCTTGAGTTCATGACTTTATCTTGCAGGAGCGAAGGTTAGGGAGAAGTCTGTGGGTGAGGGCATTTATCCTTCACACGAAATTACTCGTAAAAAGATTATCTATTAGTCACTGAAACTTTACTGTGAATTTCTTTAATTGGATCATTAAATTGCTTTTATCTTTACAAATGGCAAGGATCAGAAAACTTATTAATCCTTAATTCAACAAACATTGGATCAAATCATTTGGCCTGAGGCATTTTACCAAGACTTAGGCATTTTTGGGGGGGGGAATGTGGGGGGGTGCATGGATAGGGGAGGAAAAATTTGGAAGAATGAAGTACTTCGGGTGGGTACTTTGGACAGCTACAAGACAGCAGAAAGAGAAGGATATTTAGGAGTTTGAAAATGCGTGGTGTGACTGAGTGTGTCGTGTGTTGTGTGTGTGTGTGTGTGTGTGTGTGTGTGTGTGTGATGGGTACTAAACAGCCTACAGTTGCAGTGGGCAGGGTTACACAAAGAACCGTCATGCCCCAAGTGCTAAGTTTGCTGGTTGTTGAGAAACTGGTCGAAGAAATAAACTGAACTGAGGAATCCAAACTGTCTGTACTTTGCAGTTTTGTTCAGAGCCCTGGTGGAAGCAATAGAGAATCACTGACTAATTTATCTAGTGCTACTGACCCTGGTATTTTCGTAGTTTGTTGTTGCCTGTGATGTCATCCAGAAATCAATGAGTCAATTGAGAGGTGAGTCAAAGGAAAAGCCAACAGCAAAAGCAGGTTATTAACTTGTCCAAAGTATTATAAACTATACCCAAAGCAGCGGATCTGTATATTGTAAAACTTGAAAAAAAATGCATTCAGGTGCTTGTAACCAAGCCGTTGAGACCTACCAATCTTCTATCCTACTTTCTTTTCTTTTTCACTACGCAGTTGCATACCATTTTCTTTTAAAAATCATTGAAAAAAAATGGTTTAACTTTTTTTTTTAATGCAAGCAATGCTGTGAATATTTATGGATAGTGATAAATCATAGATACTCTATGGATTAAGCACTTTTCCAGTGGAATCAAGACGTTAAACTAAACCATAATGAGTGATTATGTACCTCTATATAGCATCT
>NW_007786825.1:0-2593 GCF_000696425.1 Galeopterus variegatus
GGCCCTAAGGACATCATTTTCATTTATTACCAGTACCTGGCCATTGTCAGGAATGGGAAAGGAAAGGGAGAGGGACAGAACAGAAGCTTCAGCAGTTGATAGGGAGAATGAAAACGCGGGAGTTGATTCCATTGGCAGTCAGGAAACATGGACCAGCCTCACTCTGCATCCAAAGCTGGACAAAACACAGGCCTTGCATTCAATGACCAACAGACCAGGCTGTCAGGCAGTATCACGTTAGAACATCACATGACAACAGAGTATATATATTCCAGAGACTTCATTCACACATACTGAGCACACATCTGCTCTAGGCTCCATGGTGGATGACTAGTAGGTTCTCCAGAGAAACAGAACCAATCGGATATATATCTCAATCTATATGTAAAGAGACTTATTATGAAGAATTGGCTCATGCGATTATGGAGGCAGAGAAGTCCCACAATCTCCAGTCTGCAAGCTGAAGACCCAGGAAAGCCAGAGGTATATTTCAGTCCAAGACTGAAGGTCTGAGAACCAGAGAAGCTGATGGTGTAAGTCTCCGTCTCAGGGCAGGAGAAGACTGAGGTACCATCTCAAACAGTGAGGCAGGAAAAAGGGGTGAGTTCCTCCTTCCTCCAGCTTTTCTTCCATTCAGGCCCTCAGTGGTTGGACGATGCCCACCCAAATTAGGGAGAACAGTCAGCTTTTCTGAGCCCACTGATTCAAATGCTCATCTCATCTGGAAACACCCTCAGAAACAATGTTTAGCCAACTATCTGGGCACCCTGTGATCCAGTCAAGTTGACACATAGAATTATCACAATACCATTATGACTTTTGTCTCACTCATCTTCTGCAGCAGGTATTATTATATCCTTTTAACAGATTGGAAAATAGAGGTTCAAACATATTAAGTTGTTTGGGTCACAGAGTTGGGAAGAGGTAGGTGTAAAAGTTAAGCCCAGGTCTTCCCGAATCAAGGACTTGCTTCCCTGCCTATAAGCACTCTCTGATTTCTAACCAGTATGTTAATCCCAACTTAGTGCTTATTTCTGAACATCCCCTTCTTCGGGTCTCTTCTTGAGGTCCAGCCAGGAGTAGCCCTGCGCCAGCCTGGCTTCTCCTCTGGGTCACATTCTCTGTAACCTCCCTATCTGTCCCTCAGGCTCAGTCACACTCTGCAGTCCCTTAATTAAAATCTTGTTTCTTATTCCTCCTTTCCCCATAGAGATTCAGTTTTCACCCGGCCTTCCTAGTTGGTAAGGTGACTATCTCATGAAGTCTCAACCAGACTTCCTTTGTAATTGAACACTTGTGGCATGCCTTCATGTACGTCATTTCATCAGTCCCACTCTTGGCCACAGCTCTGCAGGCTACTTGCTATTATGTCCCTTTTACAGATGAAGGGCTGTCTCTATGATATTAGGCAATTTAGTGGAGATCACACAGCTGATAAGAGTTTGAGCTGGGTCTGGCACATAGGTGTGTGTGCTCCTCCTTTTCTACCACGCATTGTAATCCTGGAGATGACGGGGCTGTCTCTGTGATATTAGGCAATTTAGTGGAGATCACACAGCTGATAAGAGTTTGAGCTGAGTCTGGCACATAGGTGTGTGTGCTCCTCCTTTTCTACCACGCATTGTAATCCTGGAGATGACAAGGAAAGGGACTTGTGAAAATATTGTTCTTCTCTTTGAAATACCAAACAAGGAAATAACAGAGGGAGCTCAAACTCCTTCAAGAAAAAACAACAAGCTGTTTGGCCCTTAGACAAAGGAAAGGGGAATATGTTTCTCCATTCTAAAGCCCACATTAATAGGGCTTTTGTAATTGATTTGCTGTAGACAGAATGTGAGGACTATTGAGGATGTCATCATCATGACTTCCATTCTTGAACCAAAGGGCAGCTATTGAATATTAACTATATGCCAGGCACTGTGGCTCTCAGAAAGAATAATAAGTCATACTCTCTGCCAGCCTAGAAATTCACACTCCAATGCTGCCAGGTGCAGGCATCTAAATAAATAATTACAAGAGTGTGCGATGAGTTCTCTAATAGAGTTAACTGCAGGAGTCTGTGGGACACTGAGGAAGGACCAGCAACTGCCTCAGATATTCTATTAGAAATGCTTACTGTGAAAATCAGGAAACCTAGTTTGAAGCGGCTTAAAATAAAATAGGAGGTCCAGAATTTCTAGAAATTCTGGGGCAGGCAGCTATAGATATTGGTTCACAGGCCAGCGATGTGTTGACCTCTCCGTCATGATCACAGGATGGCTGTCATGGTTCTCGTCATCACATCTGTGTTCACAACAGAAAGGTGGGTGGAGTAGGAGGAAGATGGAACCAGCCATATCTAAACCTTTTTATTAGGAAATCAAATGCTTCCCCATGTAACTTTTTTGGCAATCCTGGGCTACATGGCTACCCCTAACTGCAAGGGAGTCTGGGAAAATCAGAGACTAGGATCATCATGATGGCTTGGATCATAAATGGATCATTCACAGGGGCTGGGGACATTGCAGCTCCAAACAAAAGTAGTGTTCTGTTAGGAATGAAGAATGGAGTGGAGGGGAGACTTGCTAGGAGGCAACCTTTAGCTGTGGGTGTG
>NW_007786826.1:0-345 GCF_000696425.1 Galeopterus variegatus
TTTTTTTACTGTAGAACTTCTCAGAACCTATCATATGTTAATGTGCACTTAAAGCTTCTGAGCGTGTTACAATCTTCAGAAATTTTCAAACTCTCTTGACTCCAAACCATTTTATGCAGAACATATCATGCAACTAGTGTTAGAGGAATGAACAACTGAGACCCTCTCAGCACAGTAACCATTTACACTGTACTTCCTCAGGAGACACAGTGGGGTAGGGTTGGGTGAGGTGATAGATATTGAAAGCATCTATATTCAGGGGACCAGGAGAAAAGACCAAAAGATGTCCCACAGAAATGCCACAGACAGAAAGTGGACAGGCAGAGCTGGTCCAAAGGCACCTCG
>NW_007786826.1:2186-2593 GCF_000696425.1 Galeopterus variegatus
CTTCTGAGCTCTTAGGACAGTCTCCTTGATAAGAATGTTTTTGCATATATGAGGCTTTGGGATATGTTGCTCCATACTGACTAGATAAGTTTATTCTAAAATGTGATTTATGGTCAGTCCATGCAGAGCAGGGAGATGTTCAGCCAGGGGAGGTGGAAGCTCTGCAGAGACCACATGCCCTGTGGTGCCACCGAGTGACCAAGCAGCCCGGCCAAGTGCATACTGACCAGAGAGGTAGCTCCTCGAAGAGGACAAGTCCCGAGGCAACCACACACACAAGGCACTAGTGACCAACAGAGCAGACACTGAGGTAGCCATACCAAATTGGCAACACCAGCAACATCCGAGCCAGACAATAGTGTCAAACCAGCAGACTGTGAAACCTCCGGCCACAATGACTAAACATC
>NW_007786827.1:0-2593 GCF_000696425.1 Galeopterus variegatus
ATTTATGTTTTCTAAATATTTTTGATCCTTGGTTTGTTGCATCCACATACACAGAACCTTTTGATAATGGAGGGCAAACGGTACTGTATTATCAAGAATATCCCTCACAGGATATAACTTCCATTAGACATCAGTGAGAAATAAACTTTCTGCCTACAGTGTTACACATTTGATGACGGAAAACAATGTATAGTCTCCACTACTGCTCCAGACTGGAGAGATTTGCAAGTCAGCAACAAGGAGAAGATAAACAAGAGAGGAACCCAGCATTCTCCCAGAGTCCAATCAGTGGGACTGAGAAACACGAAAGGCCAAGGCAGCTAGATTGTATTAATGTTCTCACTGGAAAGTAAAAAATTACTCAAATATCCTTTCCTTTGTAACAAGCTGTGATATGTCTTGGCAGTTTTTAAGTGTTTAGCCTATCAAAAGAAAATCAAGTTCTGAACTACTTTTTATTGTTATCTGTGAGTTTGTTATTTCATCTCTTTCCTGCTCACATGATTGCTTTCATAATTAAAAATAACAATACTACCCAATTTTGAAAGTTCTGTCTAGAATAACCTGCAGCATGGATATTTGTAATAGTACAAAATTTCACATTTTACAAATTTTATATATTTAGCATTTTCTATGACAAGTGATTATAACAAGATAACCATGGCAAATAATTAAAAACTTAGACATCACATTATAAATGTAATGAAATAATAATCAAGGACAAAATCAATAATATCTGTCAATTGTTCAAATCTGCCTTTGGAAGGTATTAAAATACTTAATTTTGTGATGGTATTTGAAAAGGGCATAATTTCACCTTGGTTAACATTAAATTATTTCCAAAAACTTGTAGCTAAATTGCTACTATTACCTAATGATTCACTAGCTTTGTGTGTGTTATTGCTATCATTTACTTCATTTATAGATTCTTTGCAGAAACAATTTAAAATGTTGCAATTATAAAATAGCATAATTATTCCCATCTTATAGATATGGAAACTGAAGCACAAAGAGATTAATTATACATAGGCCTTAAGTACAAGAGTTGGAATGCAAACTAAGTCATATAAAAGCCCTTATGCTACGATTTGAATGTTTCCCCAAGGTTGGAGGTGGATTTGTGATACTCTTTGAATTAGAAATAAAAGTTTAATAATTATATTAAAATTAAAGCCATAAGAAAAAAGCCATAAGAAAAAAATGTTTAAAAAAGTTTGTAATTTCCCAAATACCTGTGACTAATTAATAATACACGGAGTAATTAAAATTTCTGCAAAATTTAATCACTGTGATGCCAATAAAATTTATTGAATTAAAAAAAAAAGGTTATTGTCTGTGGATGTGCTTAGTGCTCTACTACTTTTAAAATTTCCCCCGAATAAGTGGGTTTTAAAAGAAAAAAAGTGAGGCCTTTAAGAGGCGATTAGGCCGTAAGGACTCCACCCATATGAAAGGATTAATGACATTATTACAGGACTGAGTTAGGTCTCTCAGGACTGGGCTCCTGATAAAACACATGAGTTTGGCCCAGTTTTCTCCTTGGCTTGTGAGTTGGTCTCCTTCCAGTGTGATTCCTTTCCACCATGGAATGATGCAGCAAGAGACCCTCACCAGGATTGCCAAGATGCAGGCTAAATACCCTTGAACTTCCTGTCTCCAGAACATTAAGCCAAATACATTTCTTTTAAAAATAAACTACCCAGTCTGTGGTTTTCTGTTATAGCAGCAGACACCTTATTAGGGCAAAAATTTGAAACTTTGTTACTCAAATCTTGAGATAATTAGGAATTAAATGTTTTAAAATTTTGTATCACAATTTGAAAGCTGAGTTAAAGAAACAACTTTTTATGATATTCAGTCTCTAGAACTTCTTTGTACTTTAGGGAATATTCATTTTCTAAATTCATATAAAAAAGAAAGGCATTATATAAATACTTAAATTTTCTTTCCTAGGAAAATTTGTACATGCTTAGGAGAGATGTTATATTGAAATAGGAAAATTATAAGATACTAATTCCAATATACAATTTTTTCTGTTCTGTGAGGAAAAGGACATAGTTTTTATCCTTTGTGTATATGAATAAAGTGACACATTGAGAGAATTGGTTATTTTATATTGACTTTATCATTAAAACAACAACTACAATAAAAATAGCTATAAAGAATCGTGACATCCAGACTTTCTCCTCCTTCACCACAAATATTTTTTTTCAAGATTCGTTCTGCCATAATCAGAAAGCATCCACCCTCCTAAGTATATTTTTTTAATTATATGCATCAAGTCCAAGACTAACTGTATTTTGTGAATTTAAATGGTTTCAGGATACAGATGATCAATAATTGGAAATATCTGGTCACGGTTAAAATCTATATGATGAGAAAATTAGTCAGTGAGTTGCAGTCAATTGGTTTGCTACATTACTTCCATGGCTCTTCAATAGCATCTTGCATAAGTAGAGAGCTACAGGTAGGCCAGTCTCTATGCAGTAATTTAGCTACCTCCCAGCTGAAAGTTTTAAGACTCCTTGTTCCTTCCCATATAAAAGAACAAGATGATACAAGAGGAAAGAGAGAAGGAAGGAGGACAGAAGAG
>NW_007786828.1:0-2593 GCF_000696425.1 Galeopterus variegatus
TTGAATAGGAGCTGTGAGAAGGGGCATCCTTCTCTCAATCCTGTTCTCAAGGGAAAAATTTTTTCAGCTTTTCTCCATTCAGGATGATATTGGCAGAGGGTTTGTCATATATGGCTTTTATTATGTTGATGTATTTTCCTTCTATTCCTAATTTGCTGAGAGTCTTTATCATGAAGGGATGTTGAATTTTGTCAAATGCTTTTTTCTGCATCTATTGAGATACTAATATGGTATTTGTCCTTGAGTTTGCTTATGTGGTGTATCACATCTATTGATTTGCATATGTTGAACCATCCTTGCATCCTTGGTATGAATCCCACCTGATCATGGTGTATCATTTTTTTGATGTGTTGCTGTGTTCTGTTTGCTAATATTTTGTTGAGAATTTTTGCATCTATGTTCATCAAGGATATTGGCCTGTAATTTTTTTGTTGTTGTTGAATCTTTGGCTTTGCTATCAGGATGATACTGGCCTCACAGAATGAGTTGGGAAGAATGGCCTCTGTTTCAATTTTTTGGAGTAGTTTGAAAAGAATTGGGATTAATTATTTTTTAAATGTTTGGTAGAATTCAGCAGTAAAGCCATCTGGTCCTGGGCTTTTATTTGTTGGAAGACTTCTGATTACTGCTTCATTCTCTTTGCTCATTATTGGTCTGTTCAGGTTTTCTATTTCTTCTTGGTTTAGTCTTGATAGTTTGTGTGTGTCCAGAAATCTATCCATTTCCTCCAGGTTTTCAAATTTGTTGGTATGTACTTGTTCATAATAGTCTCTAATGATTCTTTGTATTTTTGTGGTATTGATTGTTATGTCTCCCTTTTCATCTCTAATTTTTGTTATTTGGGTCTTCTCTCCTCTTAGTTATTCTAGCTAATGGTTTTTCTATTTTATTTATCGTCTCAAAAAAACAACTTTTTGTTTGGTTGATATTTTGTATTGTTTTGGGGGTTTCTATTTCATTTACTTCTGCTCTGATCTTATTTATTTCTACTTACTATGTTTGGGATTGTATTGTTCTCATTTTTTGAATTCTTTAAGGTGAAGTGTTAGGTTCTTAATTTGAAAACTATCTATTCTTTTGATGTAAGCATTTAATGCAAGTAAATTTCCTTCTTAGAATGGCTTTTGCAGCATCCTATATGTTTTAGTGTGATGTTTCATTATTTTCATTAGTTTTGATAAGTTTTTTGATTTCCTGTTTAGTTTATTCTTGGACTCATATGTCATTCAGGAGCATGTTGTTTAATTTCTATGTATTTGTATAGTCTCCAGAGTTTTGCTTGTTGATTTCTAGTGGTCCATTGTGGTCTGAAAAGATCCTTGAGATGATTTCAATTTTTAAAAATTTGTTCAGGCTTGATTTGAGGCCTATCATGTGGTGTATCCCAGAGACTGTTCCATGAACTGGTGAGAAATATATATAATCTGTACTTGTTGCATAAAACATTCTGCAGATATCTGCCAAGTCCTATTTGTCTAAAGTGTGGTTTAAATCCTGTGTTTCTCTATTGACTTGTTGCTTAGATGATCTATCCAATTTTGAGAAAGGGGTGTTTAGCTTCCCTACTATTATAGTATTGGGATCTATCTCTTTCCTTAGGTCTAATAATGTTTGTTTTGTATGTCTGGGTGCTCCAATGTTGGGCACATATATATTTATAATTGTTATGTCTACTAGCTGGATAGTTCCCTTTATCATTATAGAGTGGCCTTCTTTGTCTCTTTTTATATTTTCTGGCTTAAAGTCTGTTTTATCTGATATAAGAATAGCTACTCCTGCTCGTTTTTGATTTCCATTTGTGTGGTTCATCTTTTTCCATCCCTTCACTCTTAGTCTGTGTGTGTCTTTACAGTTGAGGTGTGTCTCTTGTAAACAGCATAGAGTTAAGTTTAGTTTTTTAATACAACTAGCCAGTCTGTGTCTTTTGGGTGAAGAATTTAATCCATTTACATTAAGGGTTGTTACTGAAAAGTACTGTGTTGCTTCTAGCATTTTATTGATTTTCATTTGGATGTTTTGAATATCTCATGTTTCTTTCTTCCCATTTTATTTTCTTTGATGTTTTTGGTTTTTTGAAGTATAAGATATCATTTCTTTCTGTTTATCATTTGCATTTTTGTTCTATTTGTGGGTTTTGTTCTTTCTTGTGTATTCATGGAAGTGATTATTGTTTTGCTGGATTCCAGATGCGGGACTTCCTTGAGCATTTCTTGTAGGGCTAGTGGTGTGGTGGTGAACTCTCAGTTTTTGTTTGTCTGAGAAATATACTATTTCTCCTTCATTTCTGAATGATAGCTTCAGAGGACACAGTATTCTTGACTGGCAGGTTTTTTTTCTATTAGTATTTTGAACATATCATCTCATTCTCTTCTGGCTTGTAGAGTTTCTGTTGTGAAGTCTGCTGTTATTCTGATGGGGACTCCTTTATATGTGACATGACACTTTTCTCTTGCTGTTTTTAGGATTCTCCTTTTGTCTTTGACTTTGAACACTTTGACTACAATGTGTCTCAGAGAGAACCTTTTTAGATTAAAGCTGCTTGGGGACCTTTGAACCTCTTGAATCTGAGGTCTATATCTGTCCCTATACCTGA
>NW_007786829.1:0-482 GCF_000696425.1 Galeopterus variegatus
GATTAAAAAAGAGGGGTGTGTGTCTGTGTCAGTGCCCCTCCTGGGTCTTCTGGGTTTTCTTCCTGTTTCTATATCTGGTGTTCTCAGGGGCCTGGAAGGTTTGTGTTTGTGTATCCCTTCCAGAACCCGTGTGAGGGCCTCCAGTCTGCAAGCTACAGAGGCTGCCCAAAGGCATCTGCTTCATCTCGATTGATTTACTTGTTCAGCTGTTCAGTAAACATTTACTGAGCACCTGCTATGTGCCAGGCACTGAGCACAGTGCTGGAGATAAACTGGGGAACATAGCAGGCATGCTCCCTGCTTTCTGGAAGCTGACCTACTGCTGGGGGCATGGACATGTGAACAAGGATAAGAGCTGGTTAGTAAAAGAGCAATTTCAGATTCCATCTGACGAGGGGGCATGAGAGGGAGACAGAGAATGACGATCTCTTGGCCCAATTCGCAAAACCAAGGATCTCCTTGGGCAGTTGGCAGGGATGTGC
>NW_007786829.1:1482-2593 GCF_000696425.1 Galeopterus variegatus
AAGAAACATTTATTGAGTGCCTACTGCATGCTAAGTATTGGGCCTTTGGGGGGAAGGGGAATTTGGAGATGTGCAGGAACCACTTCTGAACAGCCCAGAATACCGACGGCCACGCTCTGGATTCCTCAGGAGAATTTGCAGAGGGCTGTTCTGCAGTAATTGCCTCTATTAGTGCAGGTGGCCTGGGCTTAAGTCCAGAAGGTTCTGGAAAGCCTCCACACTCAGCATTCTCAGACTTGACCTTTTCCAGCCTTCTCCACTCCTGGCTGCTCCTGCCTCATCAGCACATAGTGGCAAGAACGGATCATTGCAGCCCTCTGCAGGGCAGGTGACCTTGGGCACCAAAGTGCCCCTGGACAGCAGCCTTCCCACCTGTCTGAGATTTGGGTTTTCATTTTTTGATTGTGCCACAGCAACATGGACAGCAGTAAAAATAATTTATTGAGCTTGTACTATCCATCAGAAATAATCTTATCAACTCTCGACCTGTACCCTCCTTGGGTACCCACGGTAGCCACGGTACCCACGGTAGCCAGCAGCCAGGCTGACTCGCCCATCCATGGATACCAATCTTTGGTCAGTAACGCCCACAGCCAGCGTATTCACCCTGGCATGCCTTTTGAGAATCCCACCCTTAAGGGGTGTGCCAGTTTCCCCTGCCTGCCGCTACGGAATCACCTGATGGTCAAAGATTCACCAATTGGGGCTTCAACTATTTTGAAGACATGTCCCCACCCCAAGATGCATTACACACATGCATCCATGGTACAAATCTGAACTGACATTGGTGAGTGAGGGTGAGCTGGTGACCAGAGTGAGCATGGGAGAGGGGACATGAGAGCTGACGTGTTGGGGGAGTGTGTCCCCTGATTACACATACACTCACAGTCCTGACTTACTAAGAAGAAATGAATGGGGTGCTTATGCATGCCCCCCAAATTATAGCACATGGCAATGGTTTTAGGGGGCCCAGGTTGCTGTCATGGGAGAGGTGAAGGGGACCTGGGGCAAGGGTGGTGGTATGAATCAGTGTGGGCAGAGCTGGTGGAGACTAGGGGAGTAAGTCAAAGGGAGCTGCAGTCTTGAGCCCCAGGGGTTCACCTGGCTGAAT
>NW_007786830.1:0-2592 GCF_000696425.1 Galeopterus variegatus
TGATCTTTCTAATGCTGACAGAGGGATGTCAAAGTCCCTAACTCCTATTGTATTTGGTTCTCTCTCTCCCTTTAGGTCAATAAATACTTGCTTTTTATGTCTGGATGCTTCGATGTTGGGTGCATATATATTTACAACTATTATACTCTCTTGTTGAATTGTTTTCTCTATCATTACTTAATGCTCTTCTTGTACCTTTTTATATTTTTAATTTAAAGTCTACTTTATCCAATATAAGTATAGCTACTTCTGCTCATTTTTGTTTCCATTTACATGGAATATCTTTTTCCATCCCTTAACTTTAGTTTACATTTATTTTTTTCAAGTGAAGCGAGTTTCTTGAAGGCAGCATGTAGTTGGGTCTTGTTTTCTCATCCATTCAGCCAGTCTACAGCTTTTAAATGGAGACTTTAGTATATTTACATGGAAGGTTGTTATGAAAAATGTGGCTTTACTCCTGATATTTCATTAATTGTATTATTGCTGTTTTGTGAAACGTTTTTTCCTTTCTTCTTTTTTATTGTTTGTCTTTGTTATTTGGTGGTTTTCTATAGTGAGAACATATAATTCATTTCTCTTTCTCCTTGTGTAACTGCTCTGCCAGTAAGTTTTATTCTTTCACATGTTTTTATGATGGTAGTTATTATTTAGATGGAGGACACCCTTAAGAATTTCTTGTAGCACCAGTCTAGTGGTAATTAATTACCTAAGTTTTTGTTTGACTGGGAAAGATACTAATTCTCCTTCATTTCTGCAGGATTCCTTTTCTGGATATAATATTCTTGACTGGCAGGATTTTTTTATTCAGCACTTTGAATATATCATTTCATTCTTTCCTGGCTTGTTAGGTTTTCTGCTGAGTAATCTGCCATTAGTTTAATAGGTATTTTTTTCTTATAGGTAACCTGATGCTTTTCTCTTGATGTTTTTACAATTTTCTCCTTGTCTTTGAAGTTCACAGTTTCACTATACTGTGCCTTGGAGAGGACATTTTTGGGTTAAGTGTGTTTGAGCATCTTCAAACCTCTTGGATTTGGAAGTCCGTATCTCTCTCCAAACTTGGTAATTTTTCAGCTAATATCTTGTTAAATGGATTCGTAATGCCTTTCCCCACCTCTTCTCTATCTGGGTCACTTACAATACACACTTAAAATTTTCCCATAAATCTTGTAAGCTTTCTTCATTTCTTTTTATTCTTTTTTCTCCTCTGACAGTATATTTTCAAGCAAATATAGTAATGTATTATCTGTGTGATTTTTTTTTTTAATGGAATTCAACATTTAAGTTGTCACTGACTGCCTTCATGGCCTAGGTGCTGGGGTGCTAAGCAGCTCTTTGCTAGAGCTGTAACACTGGGCAAGATTGCTGCGGCTGCAGGTGGGAACTTGAGCTGCTGGGAGATACACTGGTGTGCTCAGTGACTTCTCAGCTGAAGTGACTGGACTGAGTCACTGGGGTCACAATTAGGATTTTGGGGTATCAGGAGAGATGCTGTGGCAATTAGCTGCTCTGCCAGACAAAGTGGGTAGTGTTTCTAAGAAAATGGGTGAGACCATAGAGCCTTGGAAGATGCACTGGGGTGCTATGAATCTCCTCAGGTGGAGTTGCCAACTCTTGGAGGAGATTACTGGGGATGAAGCTGGGACCTTGGAGTTTTGTGAGAGACACTGGGGCATTCTGCAGCTCCTCTGCTAGAATAGATGGCACTGGGCATGATCACTGGGCTTGTGGGTGAAGTCTCAGGCCCACAGTTGGGTCTCTGGGTCACTCTGTAGCTCCTCAGCAGAATCAGCCAACTCTGAGTAGTATTGCTGGGGCTTCATCCTGGACTTCAGACTTAAAAGAGATGCAGTGGTACTCTGTAGTTCCTCAGCTGAAGTGGATTACTCTGGGCAGGGTTACTGGGGCTGCAAGCAGGACCCTGCATTCCCAGAAGATCTACTGGGATGTTCTGTTGCACTTCCTCTGAAATGGGAACTTCTGGGCAAGGTCACTGGAGCCATGGGTGGGAATTTGCACTCCCAGAAGAGGCTCTGGGGTGCTCTGCTGCTCATCAGCTGGAGTAAGTGGCTCTGGACGAGTTCACTGGAGCCATAGCAGAACTATGTGTCCCTGGGAGAGGCACACTGAAGACAGCAGGGCCACTGGCTGCGGCAGATAGCCCCAGTTGGTTGGATTGGTTGGCTCTCTGGCTCTGGTAGGTGTGAACATTGGTTCCCTTTGTCCTGGGGATGGCCTCCCCACTATGATGAACTGGACTATTGGACCCCAGGGCAGAATGCACTGTGATGTTGGCTCTGATCTCAAAATGGCAATGTTCTATGGCAACCTGAGTCCTGGGGGTTGGGTGAGCTCAGAATGAATCCCCTCTCTGGAATAATGCAGTCATATGGGCTGTAAGCAGCTACCAATACTGGGCTCATGGCTTGGAAGGGCTATGTGTGTCTCTTGTAGCTAGGATTGCAAGAATTCATAGTGGGAGTGAAGACTGTTGGGGATATTTTTGCTTACCTATTTCCTAAAGTAAGTAGTCCCTCCTGGCTCTGA
This sequence comes from Galeopterus variegatus, assembly GCF_000696425.1. Taxonomy (NCBI): domain Eukaryota; kingdom Metazoa; phylum Chordata; class Mammalia; order Dermoptera; family Cynocephalidae; genus Galeopterus; species Galeopterus variegatus. The sequence goes on from NW_007786830.1 coordinate 2,548, forward strand.
GCAGATCCCAGTTAGGTGTTTCACTTTTCTTTCTCTGCTCCCATC
>NW_007786831.1:0-2592 GCF_000696425.1 Galeopterus variegatus
AGAGGGAACTTTAGATCACGACCTTCAATAGGAAAGCCAGATACCTTCACATAAATGGGTTACTATAAGAATAAATATGCTGGCTCTAGAATGTTATTAAGTTCAAACTACTTTAAAAACCAAGGCAAAAATTCTGTGTGTCCCCCATATTAGGGAAGGACAGTAAGCAACAGAGAGGGTCCCTGAGTGGCCTCTGCCTTGCTGGGACTGGCTGTGCAGACTTGTGTCCTCACCCAGGATTCTTTCTACTGCTGTCCCATTACTCGGTGGCTGCCCCTGGTATTTACTAGCCACTTGTCTGTCTGAATAGCTGTGATATCTGTCCAGCAGCCCCTGTCCAGTCTCCTTCCTCTTCTCATTAAAATACCAATGAGGACACGGGAAAACAATTAAAATCTCCTAGCTCATAACCACACTGAAAACTGACAGTATTAAGCCAATTATCACCAGAATTAGAGAGAAATTTTCATTAACTACATTTGATGAGTTCACACACGTGAAGTGCTTCGAGCGGTGTCTGGTACATGGAAACATCAAATAATTGTTCATTATTATTAGCTTAAAGTCAAAGGAGCTGGACTGAGGAGAAGAATTGGTGATCTCTGCAGACATTTTCCTATGAAAGAGAGAGGCCCTCCAGGCTGAAAGGTGCTGAGCAGGTGAAGTAGGTTGAATAGTGTCCCCCCAGTTCATGAATGTGAACCTCAGAATGTGTACCTGGAAACAGGGTCTTTGCATATGTAATTAGTTAAGAAGAGGTCATGCTAGAGTAGTGTGTCCCCCATATTAGGGAAGGACACTAAGCAACAGAGAGGGTCCCTGAGTGGCCTCTGCCTTGCTGGGACTGGCTGTGCAGACTTGTGTCCTCACCCAGGATTCTTTCTACTGCTGTCCCATTACTCGGTGGCTGCCCCTGGTATTTACTAGCCACTTGTCTGTCTGAATAGCTGTGATATCTGTCCAGCAGCCCCTGTCCAGTCTCCTTCCTCTTCTCATTAAAATACCAATGAGGACACGGGAAAACAATTAAAATCTCCTAGCTCATAACCACACTGAAAACTGACAGTATTAAGCCAATTATCACCAGAATTAGAGAGAAATTTTCATTAACTACATTTGATGAGTTCACACACGTGAAGTGCTTCGAGCGGTGTCTGGTACATGGAAACATCAAATAATTGTTCATTATTATTAGCTTAAAGTCAAAGGAGCTGGACTGAGGAGAAGAATTGGTGATCTCTGCAGACATTTTCCTATGAAAGAGAGAGGGCCTCCAGGCTGAAAGGTGCTGAGCAGGTGAAGTAGGTTGAATAGTGTCCCCCCAGTTCATGAATGTGAACCTCAGAATGTGTACCTGGAAACAGGGTCTTTGCATATGTAATTAGTTAAGAAGAGGTCATGCTAGAGTAGGGCGGGCACTAAATCTGATGACTGGTGTCTTTATAAGAAGAGGAGAGGACGTGCAGACACTAACTGGGGAGAAGTCCATGTGAAGATGGAGGCAGAGATGGCAGAGATGCCATGACAAGCCGAGGAAGGCCAAGGATGGCCGCAGCCACTAGCAGGAGGAAGAGGCAGGGCAGGACTGTCCCCTAGAGTCCTCGGAGGGAGCAAGGCCCTGCTGACACCATGGTTTCAGACCTCTGGCCTCCCAAACCTTGAGAGAAACTATTTCTGCTGTTTTAAGCCACCAGTTTGTGGTACTTTGTTATGGCAGCCTCATGAGACTCGTCTTTTTTGCTTGTCCCTCGTCTCCACTGGAAGAGGACCAGGGTCTGTATTTACCAGTAAGATGGGTGGCCACGTTTCTGCTTTTGAGTTCTGCTTTGTAAGTCAATGGATACTGTTTTCAGTCTTTTCTAATCTTTTCATCTCCAGGGAAAAGCCAAAGCAGAGAACTGCTATGACACACTGCGTCCCCACGGGGAAACACTCCACTGAGGGTGGTGGAGACAGGAAGAACCTGGGGGCTCCTCGTCCTCCACCACGGCAGTTTGCTGGAAAACGACTGTCTGGAAACAGAAGCTCCCACTGCTATTCATTAAAACTGCATGAAGCAAACATGCATGAGACCCTGGGACCTGGCCGGGCACCGTGCACACCCCACTTGCAGCTGTACGCCGGAGAAAAGGCAGTGCCCGTCATGGAGGCGGCGATGCGCGAGCCCAAAGGCAATCCACATGACTCTGCCTGTTGGCAAATGCTGGCCCGGAAAGACATTCCTTGTTTACAGATTGATTAAGGGGAGAAAATAATGCACACAGAGCCTATGAAGATAATATTGTGATATGAGTGGAAGAGAACATGATCCTGAAGTCTCAAAGAGGAAACCTCTGAAAATGATGTGCTACAGAAGCCTGAAGAAATATTTTAGAAAAACAGAGAGGGCTTCCCACCATGATATGAGAGAAGCTGGTCTCCATGAAACAGGAATAATTGTCAATGAAAGGAGAACTAGGTATGATAAAAGGCAAATATCCACATTAATAAGATCATGCAAAAGTCCCTCATAAAAAGATTAGTGTATGGATTGCAGAAGGATATTTTAAAGGACTGACTCACCAGGACTTAAACAGGGTTTTTCAGGAAAGC
>NW_007786832.1:0-855 GCF_000696425.1 Galeopterus variegatus
TCATCGATCTAAGTAAACTAATCAGACCAAGCTCATCAAACTAAGTAAACTTATCCGACAGAGCTATTCGATCTAATAAACTCATCAGACCAAGCTCATCGATCTAAGTAAACTCATCAGACCGAGCTCATCGATCTAAGTAAACTCATCAGACCAAGCATATCGATGTAAGTAAACTCATCAGGCCAAGCTCATCGATCTAAGTAAACTTATCAGGCCAAGCTCATCGATCTAAGTCAACTCATCAGACCAAGCTCATCGATCTAAGTTAACTCATCAGACCAAGCTCATCAATCAAACTATACTCAAAAGAGCAATCTCTTCGATCTAAGTAAACTAATCAGACCAAGCTCATCAAACTAAGTATCCTCATCAGACAGAGCTAATCGATCTAATAAACTCATCAGACCAAGCTCATCGATCTAAGTTAACTCATCAGACCAAGCTCATCAATCAAACTATACTCAAAAGAGCAATCTCTTCGATCTAAGTAAACTAATCAGACCAAGCTCATCAAACTAAGTATCCTCATCAGACAGAGCTAATCGATCTAATAAACTCATCAGACCAAGCTCATCGATCTAAGTAAACTCATCAGACCGAGCTCATCGATCTAAGTAAACTCATCAGACCAAGCATATCGATGTAAGTAAACTCATCAGGCCTAGCTCATCGATCTAAGTAAACTCATCAGGCCAAGCTCATCGATCTAAGTTAACTCATCAGACCAAGCTCATCAATCAAACTATACTCAAAAGAGCAATCTCTTCGATCTAAGTAAACTAATCAGACCAAGCTCATCAAACTAAGTATCCTCATCAGACAGAGCTAATCGATCTAATAAACTCATCAGAC
>NW_007786832.1:1574-2592 GCF_000696425.1 Galeopterus variegatus
ATCAGACCAAGCTCATCGATCTAAGTAAACTTATCAGACCAAGCTAATCGATCTAAGTAAACTCATCAGTCAGAGCTAATTGATCTAAGGAAACTCATCAGACCAAGCTCATCGATCTAAGTATACTCATCAGACCAAGCTCGTCAATCAAACTATACTCAAAAGAGCAATCTCTTCGATCTAATTAAACTAATCAGACCAAGCTCATCAAACTAAGTAACCTCATCCGACAGAGCTAATCGATCTAACAAACTCATCAGACCAAGCTCATCAATCTAAGTAAACTCATCAGAGCAAACTAATCGATTTAAGTAAACTCAACACACCAAGCCCATCGATCAAAGTAAACTCATCCGACGAATCTCATCGATCTAAGTAAACTCATCAGACCAAGCATATCGATGTAAGTAAACTAATCAGGCCTAGCTCATCGATCTAAGTAAACTCATCAGGCCAAGCTCATCGATCTAAGTAAATTCAACAGACCAAGCACATTGATCTAAGTAAACTCATCAGACCAAGCACACCGATCTAAGTAAACTCATCACACTGAGCTCATCAATCTAAGCATACTCATTAGATTGAGCTCATCGATCCAAGTAAACTCATCAGACCGAGCTAATAGATCTAACTAAATTCAAAAGAGCAAGCTCATCGATCTAAACAAACTTATCAGACCAAGCTCATCGATCGAAGTCAACTCACCAGACCAAGCTAATTGATCTATGTAAACTCATCACACCAAGCTCATCGATCTAAGTAAACTCATCAGACCAAGCATATCGATGTAAGTAAACTCATCAGGCCTAGCTCATCGATCTAAGTAAACTCATCAGGCCAAGCTCATCGATCTAAGTAAATTCAACAGACCAAGCACATTGATCTAAGTAAACTCATCAGACCAAGCACACCGATCTAAGTAAACTCATCACACTGAGCTCATCAATCTAAGCATACTCATTAGATTGAGCTCATCGATCCAAGTAAACTCATCAGACCGAGCTAATAGATCTAACTA
>NW_007786833.1:0-2592 GCF_000696425.1 Galeopterus variegatus
CTCTGTTTTGTTTCATTGAATTATATGTCTATCATTTCTCCTACACACCGTCTTTTACTGTATTATTTTTAATTGACACATAATAGTTGTACATATTTATAGGGTAAAATGTGATGTTTCAATACATGTGTATATTGTGTTATGATCAAATCAGTGTAATTAGCATATCTATCACCTCAAACATTTATTTATTTATTTATTTTGGTAAGAATATTCAAAACCATCCCTTCTAGCTATTTCAAAATATGCAGTATAGTTAATTATAGTCACCTACTGTGCAATAGAACACTCAAAATTATTCTTCCTATCTCACTGTAACTTTGTACCCATTGACCAACCCAACCTCTCTCCATCCCTCCACTCTCTATGCTCCCCAGCCTCTGGTAATCACTCTTCTCCTTTCTGCATCTTTGAGATAAACTTGTTTAGATTTCACAAGTGAGTGAGATCATGCAGTATTTTTCTTTCCATGCCTGGCATGTTTCACTTAACATAATGTCCTCCAGATTCATTCACGTTGTTGTAAATAAAAAATTTTCTCCTTTTTTATTGCTAAATAATATTCCATTGCATATATATACCACATTTTTATTAACCAGTAATTCATTGATGGGCACTTAGGTTACTTCTATATCTTTAAAATGTTTTAAGACATTGAAATGTATTGATTATACATATTTATTGGATACAGAGTTATATTTCAATACATGTATACAGTGTGTGGTGATCAAATTAGGGTAATTAACATATTCATTATTGCAAAACTTCATAATTTCTTTGTGATGAGAATATTTGATCTCCTCTCATAGCCATTCAATAATGTACAATACATTATTACTCATTATAAATGCCCAGCACTACTTTACACCACTGTGTCTGAGTATGAGCTAACTGTATAACTCCCATAAAACTAAGAACATATCCTGAGTGCAGAATGAAGCAGACAACTCAATATGGTTTACAAGGAGTTTATTGTTATTGTTGTTGTTATTATTATTGACAGGCGAGTTACAGGGAATGAATCAGGCAGAGTATCAGTCCAGGTGCGATGCAGCTGCTTTCTCTGCAACCCCAGGGCTGGATGAGAGGAGTAATTGAAGCTTATAAGAAACTTAGAGACAAAAGTGGAGCTATGCCAAAGAGAGAAAAGCTGCAGAAGTGGAAGACTCCCAGACACCTCACAGTTGACTGTTGCTTATCTTTGGGGTTGCTAAAGGCATTCCTCCCTTATCCTACACAGGTATAGCATTCTGTGTCTTTCCCTTCCTCAGTTGCTAAGCAACCTGTGCAGGGGTAAGATTGTGACAATTGAAGCCAGAGCTGTGAAGGCCATGGGGATGGAATGAATTCTGACCAGCATTTGTACACATCTGAATTTATTTTTCTTATCTAGCTGTCATTTTGTGTCCATTAACCAACCTGTCCTACTCCCTCCCTTTCCCAGTCACTAGTAACCACAATTCTGCTGTCTACTTCTAAAAGTTTAACTTACTATTTTATTGTTCATTTATTTATTTTTTTAAGCTCTCACATATGAATGAGAACATGTGCTATTTATCTTTCTGTGCCTGACTTATTTCACTTAACATAATGTCTTCCAGGCTCATCCATGTTGCCTCGAATGATAAGATTTCATTTTTTAAATGGCTGAATAGTATTCCATTGTGTATATTTAGCACATTTTCATTATCCATTCATCTGTAGATGGACAGCTAGGTTGATTCCATATCTTAGCTCTTGTGAATAGTGCTGCAATAAACATGGGGATGCAGATATCTGCTTGGTGTGCTGATTTCCTTTCTTTTGGATAAATACCCAGCTTGGTGTGCTGATTTCCTTTCTTTTGGATAAATACCCAGCTTGGTGTGCTGATTTCCTTTCTTTTGGATAAATACCCAGCTTGGTGTGCTGATTTCCTTTCTTTTGGATAAATACCCAGCTTGGTGTGCTGATTTCCTTTCTTTTGGATAAATACCCAGCTTGGTGTGCTGATTTCCTTTCTTTTGGATAAATACCCAGCTTGGTGTGCTGATTTCCTTTCTTTTGGATAAATACCCAGCTTGGTGTGCTGATTTCCTTTCTTTTGGATAAATACCCAGCTTGGTGTGCTGATTTCCTTTCTTTTGGATAAATACCCAGCTTGGTGTGCTGATTTCCTTTCTTTTGGATAAATACCCAGCTTGGTGTGCTGATTTCCTTTCTTTTGGATAAATTTCCAATCTTTTGGATTGCTGGATCATATGGTAGTTCTATTTTTACTTTATTGAGGAATCTCCATACTGTTTTCTGTAATGGCTGTACTAATTTACATTCCCACCAACAGTATCTAAGAGCTCCTTTTTATCCCAATCCTTGCCAGCATTTATTTTTTGTCTTTTTGGTAATAGCCATTCCGATTGGGGTGAGATGATGTATCATTGTGGTTTTGATTTGTATATCACTGATAATTAGTGATGTTGAGCATTTTTTCATATACCTGTTAGCCATTTGTATGTCTCTTTTGAGAAATGTCTATTCAGGTCATTTGCCCATTTTCTAATGGAATTATTTATTATTTTGCTGTTGCATTGTTTAAATTCTGTGTACATTCTG
>NW_007786834.1:0-2592 GCF_000696425.1 Galeopterus variegatus
TCCAGACCTGAGCCAGGTCTGGAGTGATATTTCCACACTGTACGGTGTTCTGTGCGGTAGAGTTGAGCCACTGGGAGTTTCCAGCCACTTAGTGAACTATCTTCTAGCATTTATTGCTACCAGGAACAAAACAGGGGCTGGTTTTAAATGGAGAATGTTTGCTGGTTGAGGGTAGACATGGCACTTTTCTGGCAGGAGACTGCGTTGTGATCATCCAGTGGGGGCTTTCCAGTGGATCCATATCGCAACTCTCTTCCATAGGAACTCACACTATTATATCCACTGAGACACACAGTACGTATGGCACAGCAGCTCATATAGTCTGGGCATGAAGCAAAGCCTTCTCTCTGCTTCACAGAGCAAAGCTCTGTCCAGCTCCATAATGGAAACCATGAGAATGAACTGTTCATGCATCTGAGTAGCATCCCCAAATATCATGTCTTCCAATCTTCAAGATCTATCAAGCATGTCTCTTTCTTAATGTCAGTGCAAAGATAACAACTTACCAACCTCAGTTTTGAGGCTGTCCTGAGAAGTTCCAGGTCTCCACACAGCAGTGACTCTGGAGCTGGAGAGGAAGCACGGTGCTGAGAGCAGGTGCCCTGGGCGTCTGAACTTCTGGTGAACATTACCTGAGCCTTCCAGACCTGAGCCAGGTCTGGAGTGATATTTCCACACTGTACGGTGTTCTGTGCGGTAGAACTTTATGATCTAGTACATCAGGCAACACTGAGACATACGGAGCTCTGGGTAGAGTTGAGCCACTGGGAGTTTCCAGCCACTTAGTGAACTATCTTCTGGCATTTATTGCTACCAGGAACAAAACAGGGGCTGGTTTTAAATGGAGAATGTTTGCTGGTTGAGGGTAGACATGGCACTTTTCTGGCAGGAGACTGCGTTGTGATCATCCAGTGGGGGCTTTCCAGTGGATCCATATCGCAAATCTCTTCCATAGGAACTCACACTATTATATCCACTGAGACACACAGTACGTATGGCACAGCAGCTCATATAGTCTGGGCATGAAGCAAAGCCTTCTCTCTGCTTCACAGAGCAAAGCTCTGTCCAGCTCCATAATGGAAACCATGAGAATGAACTGTTCATGCATCTGAGTAGCATCCCCAAATATCATGTCTTCCAATCTTCAAGATCTATCAAGCATGTCTCTTTCTTAATGTCAGTGCAAAGATAACAACTTACCAACCTCAGTTTTGAGGCTGTCCTGAGAAGTTCCAGGTCTCCACACAGCAGTGACTCTGGAGCACGCTTCTCCCTAGAGAATCCTGACTGCAGGTGTTTGAAGCTGGCCAGGTTCCTGCCTTTCTGACCCCTAGAGCAAGATGCTTTGTCCATGCTGAGAATCCAGGAGAACAGAATTTGGACCAGAAAGGGCGACCTGTCTTCTGCAAAGCTGTGTTTGGACCTGCTCAGCCAGGGCCTGACCTGGAGTCACAGCTGTTCTTTAACTGGAAGCTCCATGAGCAGGAGCTGTTGGACAAATCACCTGCCTAGAGATGTCAGCCATCAGGATGTCTCTGAGGCCACCCTCCCTCAAGCCTCCAAGGGTGTGGCTGCTCTGCCTGGCACTGCTCTGCTTTCTCAGAGTAGAAGAGGGACAGTAGTGTGTTGGGAAGACCATCTACTTGTCTTCAGGGCTTTGGCCAAAACAGTGACATGGGATGGATGCCTGAGCTCCATGCAGATGCTCTGACCAATGAGATCATTCTCCTTGAAACTGACTCTAGAGTTCCCAATCCAGTTTAAATGCATTAGCCATAGTTGTGACGAGCAATCACAGTACTTGACTTTCTCTTAGCTAGGCAAGGAGGAATTTGGGCTCGCGCAAACACTTCTTGCTGGAACTCAAGAATACAACCAAGGACAACAGTCTCTAACTAGACTAAAAGAAAAAGCCACTTGGTTCTCAACAACATCCCAGCTGTATTTGGGCATGTGTCTTCAACATGTTTTTTGTTTGTTTGTTTGTTTGTTTGTTTTCTTTTTTTGTGTGTGTGACCGGTAAGGGGATTGCAACCCTTGCCTTGGTGTCGTCCACACCGCGCTCAGTTAGTGAGCGCACAGGCCATTCCTATATAGGATCCAAACCTGCGGTGGGAGCGCCGCTGCGCTCTCAGCGCCGCACTCTCCCGAGTGAGCCACAGGGTCGGCCCTTCAACATGTTTTTATAAGGATTTCAGTAACCTGGTCTCTGGCTATTAGTCCTTGTAAACAGGATTAATTTTCTCTACTAGAGTTGGCCAAATCCTGTCCAGAGTCAAGCTACTGTACATCCGCCAAGTCAGATGATTCTACAACTTACACTCACTAAGAGGAGTATGAGGGACTAAGTCTCCTCGGAGTGCAGAGTAGACAAGGTTGTTCCCCGGATGACCTAACCAGAGCTGACGAGATGGGGAGGATGTGGATGCTCTGACTTCACCTGGCTTTGGCCAAAAGGAGACAATAGGGTGCAGAGGTAGGGGGAGGCATCTTGATAGCTTTTTACAGATAGTAGGACTGGAACTAGTGACAGAATAACAACATAAGTTCATTTGGGGACAGTGGTGAAATAAGGCAATAACAAGACAGATC
>NW_007786835.1:0-321 GCF_000696425.1 Galeopterus variegatus
GATTTCATGGTCCGCTGGTTCAACTCTATTGTCTGGCTAGAATGCTGCTGGGGCTGCCAATGTGGCATCGCTGCCTCAGTGTCTGCCTGGTTGCCCACTGGCACCTCAGGCGCATGGTCTCCTTAGGTCTTGGGCCTCTCCAGGGAGGCACCTCTCTGGTCAGTGTACACTCAGCCGGGCTGTGGATGGGGTCTGGTGGTGGCGTGGCCTCATCCCTTTAAAACATTTTTTTCTTTTCTTTTTTTTTGTCTTCCTGTGTCATTTCAAACAGTTGTCTTCAAGATCAGAAATTCTTTCTTCTGTGTGATTTAATCTGTGATT
>NW_007786835.1:2239-2592 GCF_000696425.1 Galeopterus variegatus
TTTTGAATATCTATCTGTTTGTTAAATTTCTCTTTCAGATCATGAATTATTTTTCTGATTGTTTTTAATTGTTTGTCTGAATTCTCTTGTATCTTAGTGAGTCCTAATGTTTCATACAGGGATCTGAATCCTTGACCTCAGTGTTACCAGCTCCACAATCTCCTAATTGAGCTGACTGGACAGCCCCAAGTTTCCTTATGATTATTAATTTGAATTCTGTTTCTGGCAAGCCAGTAGTTTTTGATTCTTTGGGATCAGTTATTGGAACATTATTTTTTCTTCAGTGGTATCATTTTTTCTTGTTTCTTTTTTCCCTGCATTGATATCTGTGCATGTGGTGGAACAACTGCCTT
>NW_007786836.1:0-2591 GCF_000696425.1 Galeopterus variegatus
TTCCTTCTATCACTATTCACTATATGTAATATAGAAGCTTATATGTCATGTAGGTAAAGGTGGTGTTTTAATTGAAATGGTTTTATAGCCAGCAATTCTTATTACCTTGCATGTCAAAGGAATTCAGCAGCGAGATCTTTTTCTTATAGACAGGCAGCAGTGCACGATGTTACTACCTAAGAACATTGCTTCCCCTTGCCATAAATCAGCAAATAGGACCTTTTACTTTATCTCAGTTTCTCCTTTATTTTTCAAACCAGATAAAATGTCCAGCTGCCTTATTTGCCCAGAGTAATGCAGTTTATATACCACAGCACGTGAAATGCCCATATTATCAGGCTAGACAATGTGCTTCATAGTTTTTGTTCAGTTGAAGCAACTGACCTCTCAATAGACAATTCTCCTTTCTCAGAGACAGGCATGGGCGAGGTAGCCTTTGTCATCCTGTGGTAACAAGCAACTGGAACTCTCAGTGGCTTTCAACACCACATTCCTCCTCATTCACACTGCATGTCTACGACAGATTGGCTGCAGCTCTGTTCCGTGTCCTTTTGACATCAGCCTGGGCTGTGAAGCAGCCTCAGTCTACAGCAGAGGAAAAGAGAGCTTGTAAAGTTTCTTGCAGAAAGAAAGTATATTACTTCCATTTCTTTTCATTAGTCAAGAATGGCTAGGGCGGATGTGAGCTGAGAAAATACATTTCTTCCCCAATGAGGGGTAAGTAATACTTTTGGGTGAAATAATACACTGAGCATTTGCTTTGCTTCTCCTCTACCCCCACATGCAGGGCACAAACTCCCTCACCAAAGGCAACAGCCAAATCCCCAGCAACACACTCGTCACGTGCCTGTCTCCACACTTGGCCAGAGCCATGTCCTCTTGACAAGAAGACCTGTGAACTAAACCAACGCACATGCCTCCCTTGCTCTCTGTGCTCAGTCTGGCAACAGGAACAGTATAACTGCAGGAAGTGCTCCCATTAGAAAGCAACAACTGGGAACCCACCAGCAGCCTCTGGTCTGCACCAGTTCCAGAAACCTGAGGGGTGGACACGTTGAGAGTCTCGAGCCTCCCACCTTAGGGTGGGGAATGCTTTTCAGGCTCTCATTGTACACCCTGGAAACAGACACTCTCCCCCAGTTTATCCTCCTGCTCCCTATGTCCTTCCTTCTTGGTCATCTTATTTTGTCACATCTGAGAAGGGCACTGGGCACCTGCTCCCCTTGGGGAATGACAGCCTCTGAAGTCTGGTGAGCCAAGGCCTATTCAATGTTCTTAGTAGTCAAACTCTTTTTTTTTTCTTTTCTTTTCTTTGGCATGTGGCTGGTACAGAGATTGAACCCTGGACCTTGGTGCTATCAGTCCTGCGCTCTGACTGAGCTAACCCGTCAGCCCCAAACTCTCTTCTGGTCCAAATCGATGATTGTTGGAGATACAATTCTTCCCAAAACTTAGTTATTTTTTCTCAATCTTTTCTGGAAGAGGAAGGAAATATTTTTAAAAAATGATATTATCTAGCATGGAGATAGAGCTTATATTTTTCTTTCACATAGAGCCCTTGATGCACTCAACTATAACAGCTGTTCTATCTGCCTTTTATATTTTATTTTCATGTGTGACTTGGTTTGCTGCTAGCAATAACATGTAAAAGTCCAATCCTGCAGCTGATGTTTTCTACAGACGCCATTCCTGACCCAAGTGGTCATTTGGCCCATATTCGAATGTGAACACGGATGGGGTCTCACAGCCTGCTGAATCTGTGCATCAGTTTTACACCCATCAGGTGTTAGATCATAAATCTGTCTTCCAGTAATTTCCACATACCATTCTTCCTTCTGCTTATACATCAGCAGGCAATAAATATAAACCATCTTGTAAGCCGTAACCGACCAATCCACCTACCACCTTACTGTGAGCCCGAAAAAACCCCAGTAGTTACTAAGACTATATTATTATTATTTTTTTCCTTTTTGTCTTTTTCCGTGTCCGGCAACGGATCACAACCCTCAGTGTCGCGCCCATCCCGGACCGGCACCGGCAACAGGATCGCAACCCTCGGTGTTGCGCCCGCACCTCGCTCAGCCAGTGAGCGGGAACCGGTCTGCATGTGGGATCCGAACCCTCGGCGGGAGCGCCACCGTGCTTCCCAAGCAGCGCACTGTAGCAGTGTGCCACCAGGCCGGCCCACTAAGACTATATTTTTATATAACGTATTCTCTTTCTGCTCTTCCTTCAGTGTGTTATAAAGTGGCATTTTCTTTTAAAGTGTGCATCAAAAAATAATAGCAGATTTCTACATATCCTTGGGTCACCATAAAATTGAACAGGGCTACTAGTCTCCTCATTAAGGAACTGCTCTTTCATTTTTTGTAGAATATACGTTCAATTCTGGTTTTTAAAATATTTGTTTGTTTTATTCATTTTACCAGCTGCATTCTTGAACTAAAGGAGTTATATAAATCTCCTATTGTTTAATTGACCATTTAACATAATTGCCATACATTCTTGTTACTAGCTATGCATGGATGAGAGTCAGGCCTTTTGTATTTTTATCCAAATCATTGATAAAATTGTGAAAAGGACATAGCCAA
>NW_007786837.1:0-2591 GCF_000696425.1 Galeopterus variegatus
ATAGTTGGAACCAACCTAAATGTCCATTGTCAGATGACCAGATAAGGAAAATGTGCTATATTTACACAATGGAATACTACTCTGCCACAAAAAAGAAAGAAATACTGCCATTCAGAGAAACGTGGATGAAATTAGAGAAAATCATGTTAAGTGAAATAAGCCAGGCACAGAAAGAGAAATACCACATGTCCTCACTCATATGAGGGAGCTATAAAAAGAACGAATGAAAGAAAGAAAGAAAAAGAAAGAAAGAAAGAAAGAAAGAAAGAAAGAAAGAAAGAAAGAAAGAAAGAAAGAAAGAAAGAAAGAAAGAAAGAAAGAAAGAAAGAAAGAAAGAAGGAAGGAAAGAAAGAAACAACAATCACAATAATACAGTCAACTTTCAAACAAGAGGACAAAACTGAGGTTTGCATAGGTGGGAAATGGGGAGGGGAGTCAGGGAGGTGTTGGTAAAAGGCCAAGAAAATCGATTGCAGCCTGTAACATTGCATATAATGATTATCCAGACTTCACATCAAAAATTGCACACAGGAATTGATATTCAATGCCGCAACCCACAGATACGTTCAATCAAATATGTTCCATTAAAATAAATAAAATGATTTTTTAAAAATGCTATATGTGCATGGTAGTCAAAGATGCAAAAACCTGAAACAGGAGACTCTCTGGTTTTCCTCCAGAAGCCAGTATATAAGCTGAATAACCATGTGGTGCTCGGACCTGTCTGGAAGCCCAGGGGCGGGGGTGCTGATGCTCTCAGCTGCCTGCAGCACCTCTCCAGGTGACTCTCCAGTATTCACCAACGTGCATGTGTTAGGCTTCGGGCACTGATGGATAGTATTGAATCTTCCTCTTTTCACTTACAAATCTATGGACACATGTAGACAGATCTACAGGAACCCAGACCAAAAAAAAGGTTTCTGGCAAATGTGCTTCCAGAATGACAGTGATGATGGGAATTAGTAGCTGGCAATGCAGTGTGGTCACTATTTTGCAACTCAGAATTTTGCCAGTTAAGTGATGACCCCAGAAAGCACTTCGAAGTTCTTCCAAATATTATCAACAAGTCTGGGATTATAGCAGGAACATTTCATGGAAGTCAAGTGATAAATAGAAAATAAGGAATCACAGGAAAAAAAAATATAGCAATCATGTGAAAAAAAATTTTTTGAAAACCTTTCTTGACAAAATGTATACATACAGACCTATGGATGTAACCTTCTTCTTCTTTAACGTAAGAACCGTTGCTACTCAAAATCTGTCCAGAAGCCAGCAGCATCATCAGCATCAGTGACAGTGTGCAAATCGCAGACCCACCTTAGTCTTGCTAAATGACAATCTGCATTTTAACGAGATGACAGGGGAGCTTTAGAAGGTTTAAGAAACTATATTTTAGGAAATATTTACATAAGCTAAATAGATTTTGCCTTTTTAAAATTTTGTTTATATCCAATGAGGCCAGTTAAGAAATTTTCTTTGTTTGCATTTTTAAAATTTTGTTTTTATCCAATGAGGCCAGTTAAGAAATTTTTCATAAAGTTACAAGCTAAAAATATACCATTATTTTATACTTAACATATAATTAAATTTGATTTTTTAAATGCCAAAGGTTGAAAAACATAATTATTTATCAATTGCATAATCAGCTACTTTGAAAGTTGAATGGAATAAAGATTTTCCTAAAATTTGTGTAATTCCAAGGCAAAAGAATAAATCCAGATTTTGAATACTAGTGTTGCAGATGTCCAAACTTAAATTTGCTTATGTCTCTTAACCTCAGGATATTGTTTATTGCCCTGGGTAGTCACTGTCACTTCAGCTATGGCTGTAGATCAAACCAAATCCATAGGCTGGAGACAGTGACTGCTGGAGACAGAGACTGCTCAGTGACCTGCAGCAGAAGCACCCAGCTAAGCGCTCCCCGGATCAGCTGAGTCACGGTTAACATGAACATCTGTAAACATGAAAGTCATGCTTAACATTGTAAGCCACTGCATTTTTAAGTGGTTTGTTGCAAACCAATATTGGTGAAAAGCTGACTACTACAATATTGAAAAACCACACATATAGATACATTTTATGTTTAGAAAACCATTCATAAAAAGATAGAAAACAGAGAAGAAATAAAAAATCTAAAATTTATTTAAATAAATGGAATAAATTTACCTCATTGTTGAAAATATTGAACAAAGAATGTTTGTGCTAAGTTTACCTGCAAATAGCAATACTTGTGTTTTTCTTTATTTTATAGGAGTTTTAATTTTACAGAAAAATTCAGCAGAAAGTACAGATCATTCCCATACCTTCCCCCACCCTCATACACAGTTTCTCCTATTATTTACTTGTTACATTAGTGTGGTGTATTTGTTACTATTTTGATTCAATATCGCTATATTATTACTATCTTAATTTTACCTTAGGTTTCCCTCTTTGTATTGTACACTTCTATGGTTTTGCCACATGCATAATGTCATGTATTCACCATTACAGTGTCATATGGAATCGTTTTCCTGTTCTAAAAATCCTCTGGGTTTCTCCTGTTCATTTCTCCCTGCCTCCTTCCCTCACACTCTGAACATTCTCTGAAATCC
>NW_007786838.1:0-202 GCF_000696425.1 Galeopterus variegatus
GAATATGAATAAGTAGGTCTTTAGGGGTCTCTCTATTCATGTATAAATTGTGCCTTTCTTTTTTCTAGACTACCTACCTCTACCTTTGGTGACTTCACAATAAGTATGCAAATGAAGAGTAGACAAGGGATATTTAATAAGCATTTATGAATTAGCATTTATTAATGTATTCATAAATTAATAAAGCTTTTAATTCTTATGT
>NW_007786838.1:2174-2591 GCF_000696425.1 Galeopterus variegatus
AAACCAATTACATTTATCTTCATATAGCCATAATCAGTGAAAGCAGGTAGTTATTTTCATAGGCAATGCATCAAAACCACAATTTTTTACCTCCTAATTATGTATCTTTTAATATACATATCATGCTCATATATTTAATTTGATGGCATTATCTGTAATAGTAATTTACCATGCAGAGAAATAGCTTTCATGTGTGCCTAACACAAAATATGGAGCAGTTGCCTTAACAGATCTCTAAGTTGTCAAAACGGCATTCCATGTGTAGAAAAGCTATATTCTAACAGAAGGCATAGGCCAAAAAGTAAGCTTCAAATATGGAATTAAGTTAGATACATCAGGAAATCTTTAGCTGACAGTGCCAACTATACGATGTACTTACTTTTGCCAGTAAATATAAAGACAGACACTATTTTTACT
>NW_007786839.1:0-2591 GCF_000696425.1 Galeopterus variegatus
AGGTTCTGGTGTATAGTAAGTGCTCAATTAGTGTTGGGGGAAGTGGTGGTAACTAATATCTATCTACCTACCTGTCATTATTATCATAATAAAGTATCTGTGGGCACAAAACAACAAAACAATCTCCTAAATCAAACACGTTCTTTTCTTCAGACTTGACTGACTCCACATAACTCCAGCACGCGTCAGCCTTTCCAAGCTATTGGAACAATGGGAAGTGGAAAGTGACCCCCCGAATCCCCCGGGGTCCCCAGGGACAGATGAGCTTCTGTTTGATATATTTATGTGACACTCTTTCTGCAGTGCTGAATGCTAAGTGGCAAGGGCAGGGAGGGTGGGGAGGAAGACGGTATTCCATGAGAGAAAAGTTGATCTTAGATTCCATTTGCCAAAGTAGTCTCTGATTTCTTCTTGCTGTTGTGCAATAGAGTGAGCTGGATTTACTTTAGCCAAAGTAAATACAACCTAAAAATTAAGGTTTTGTAAAAAAGCAACCAAGGGAGAACAATACTTATAGATCAGGTTAAGAATAGAAAGAATGAACTAATTTTTTGTTCAAAACAAGGGGAGTTTTGACATTTATGATCTCAAAAATGAGTCCTTCTGAAAGCTTTTATTTCACTCCCATGTCTATTATTTATTCAAGTTGGCTAATGCTATTGTTTCAAACCTTGTCTTGGCAAATACTATTATTATTGTTGTTTAGAATCTGAGCTCCTTAAAGCACTCTGCCATGGAAAAGAAAGCCAAAATAAACTAGGCTTGCAACAAGTCTGTTGTTATTCCAGAGAATTGTTTAAAAAGTGCATTCAGATTCATGTAAGTGCAGAACTTGGGAAAGTGTGATAAAAGCTTTACTAGCAAGTTCCTGGATGCTTTCCTTAATGAGCTGATCATCAAAATCTCTTACCAAGAATGAGACTGAAGGGGTCCCTGCTGCCGTGTTAGAGGCGTGCAGCCAGCACACATCAGTGTGGCCAAATGACAGCCTGGGAAGAGTGCCCAGCACAGGTTGTGGGTTGCTATTGTCAACTGCAATTTCATGTCTAAGTTGGGATTTCAGCCAGCTTCAGCTTTTTTGGGTTCCTGGCCCAGGTTGTGTGTAGTTATTGGAATGTTAGATAGATAAGTGTCTATAAGTGTCTAGGAACTCAGAATGTGAAAATGCTGAACTACCATGGAGTGCATGCTGAACTACCATGGAGTCAGCAGTTCCCGCTCAGTTGTTCCCAGCTCCTCTTGGATCCCGGATGTAAGTGTCTAGGAACTCAGAATGTGAAAATGCTGAACTACCATGGAGTGCATGTTGAACTACCATGGAGTCAGCAGTTCCCGCTCAGTTGTTCCCAGCTCCTCTTGGATCCCGGATCCAGCTCTGATCTGCTCCAACCAGGCATTACTGCTCTGTCTCCAGAAGCCCAAATGCTCAGCCCCATTTCTGTTATAATTTCACACCCCATTTCACACATCCTCCGCCTGATCTTCACTCTCCACTGTGCCCAGTTTTCCTGGCTCTTTCTCACAAGTCTTGTTGAACATTGAGGTACCAGCAGACAAAGGGAAACAGAGCAAGCTCCTATTTCCCATCCTCCACCAAAATTGTCCACATCGTGTCATTGTTTCAGTAATGCCCACTCCAGAATGAGTGAGTGAGTGCATGAACTTCCTACCACCTTCACGTGCTACACTTGCTGTTTCTGAGCTGCAGAGAACATTGCAAACTCCAGAGGTGCTCCACCCCACTGGGTTCTACCCACTGCCCGCCTTTTGTGGACTTCCTGTAGGGGCCATTTCGAATATTTTCCAGAGATAAGGGTTATGCATCTCCTGAGGGCCAAGGGCTTGTGAGAGTTGAGGGAAAAGGCAGGGGAACACACGGTCACAGCTGTTCAGACCTTCCCAGGCTTTTTCTTCTGTCACTTCTAGTTTCTGCTCTGATCAGGACCCGTCCCACTTCTAAGACTCTTTTTCAGGACAGCCTCCCATGTAATTATGCTTCATTCTATGCTCAGTGCTGGGCTACAGAAATGTACATGCCCCACACCTACCCCCAGCGATTTACATGTCTGCAGTGATACTGGACAGGTAAACAGGTGAAGAGCAGGGAGCCCTGGAAATGCACACGTGGGAGGAAAGGGGGTGCCAGACAAGGCTGCTTAGAGAAGTGACATCTCAGCTGAGACCTGCAGAATGAATAGGTCAGAGGAGAGGGGCAGGGACTGAATGTTGCAAGCAGTGGCGGGAGGTGTGGAAGGCAGGAGACAGGAAGTGGTGGTCATGGTGAGGAGGCGGAAGGGCTGAGAAGGGGCCAGATTGTACGGGGCCTTGGCAGCAGTGTTGGGAGTCTGGACAGCATTCCTTGGTGCCCGTCAAAAGCAAAATACTGGGCTGGCTGTGAGACTGACGTAGGACACAGTTATTATTGCACGCAAGATTTTGTGAACAGAAAAATATCTGCCAAATTCCTAACAAAGTCATATTCTGGTAGTATTAAAATTCCAGCACATTTCTTAAAGAATTTTTCTTTGGCTCTTAGAAAGGTTTCGGTGACAAGATTGAAGGTTCCAACAGATACAAGTGAGAATAGGAGA
>NW_007786840.1:0-2591 GCF_000696425.1 Galeopterus variegatus
ATATGGGATCTGCCACTTTATGAAAATGTGTTGAGTTATATCATTATGATCTGGGCACTTTCCTGTGTGTGCATAAAGATATATTATAGTTCCAAATAAGTTGACGTAGAGAAATATCTTATACCCAGTTTATAGATGACAGAAACTGAGAGAATTAAGTATTAAATCCAGGAATCTCAGCTGATAAGATCCATTACGCTTCCATAAATGGTGATGTGGAAAGAGTACAACAGATACTTCCTTGTGGAGTAGGGTGGGGATATCTCCACCAGGTTGCAGGAGGCGAGCGGGGACGCAGTTTGGGTGGGAAAGAGAATCGGATTTCGGCTGAGCTACCAGATCCGACTCAGACATCTGGGAAAGATCCATCACGATGCCAAAAAGGGTCATGTGGAAAGAATACAGCAGATCCTGCAGTGTGGAGTAGGGTACCTGGATGAAAAGAGCGGAATGGAAAGTATGGGTCGAAGCTAGGCCGAAGATTAGTAAAGAACAGATATGAAGCCATGGAAACAAATAGCCAGTGGGAAACAACTTTCAGTCGCCCTCGTTACTGCTGACGTCAGTCAGCAACCATAGGTCTACCTGAGACCCTGCAAGAACCCTCTTAGAACTCTTTGGGTTGAGGCTGTGTGCGCATGCAAACTTTGCTTTAGACCGGCTGCATGGTTAGCGTTCCGAACGGGAGGCTTTTGAGCGGTGATGTTATGGCACAGGGGTACGCTTCTCCAAAATAGTACCGAGTAAAATTCGAGTATATCGGCTTCAGAAGTGGGTAGTAGCCGAGGGGCCAGGTGTGGGGAAGGGCCTCTGAAACTGCTGTCTTCTCCCGTGATGAAGCTTATTGACTTTTGAGGGCAGAGGAAAGAGTCACTCTCGGGAACCTCCACCAGGCTGCAGGATTTGAGCGGGGACGCGGTTTGTTTGAGACAGAATCGGCTTTCGGCTGAGCTACTAGATCAGACTCACACATCTGTCAAAGATCCATCCAGCACATAAAAAGGGTGATGTGGAAAGAGTACAGCAGATGCTTCCTTGTGGAGTAGGGTTCGGATATCTCCACCAGGCTGCAGGAGGTGAGCGGGGACGCGGTTTGGGTGAGAAAGAGAATCGGATTTCGGATGAGCTACCAGATCCGACGCAGGCATGTGGGAAAGATGAATCATGCTGCCAAGAAGGGTGATGTGGAAAGAGGACAGCAGATCCATAGATGTGGAGTAGGGGACGTGGATGACAGAGTGGAACGAGAAGAAGCAGGTGGAGCCAGTGCCAAGCCTAGGAAAAAACTGATCTGTCGCCGTGGCAAGAAAAAGCCTGTGAGAACCAACTTTAAGCCTGCCTAGTGACTGCTGACGTCACTCAGCAATCACTGGTCTCACTTGAGACCCGCCCGAGCCCTCTCAGAACTCTTGGGTGACAGGGCTGCACGCGCATGCGCACTTGTGAGTAGAGGTTCTGCTTGATTACCGTTCAGAACGGCTTTGTTTGGTTTAGTGCTGTTGTGGCAGATAGCTTGGCTTCTACATAAGACTATCGAGTAATATTCGCTCATATCGGCTTCAGAAGTGGGTAGTAGCCGAGGGGCCAGGTGTGGGGAAGGGCCTCTGAAACTGCTGTCTTCTCCCGTGATGAAGCTTATTGACTTTTGAGGGCAGAGGAAAGAGTCACTCTCGGGAACCTCCACCAGGCTGCAGGATTTGAGCGGGGACGCGGTTTGTTTGAGACAGAATCAGCTTTCGGCTGAGCGACCAGATCCGACTCAGACATCTGGGAAAGAACCATCACTCTGCGAAAAAGGGTCATGTGGAAAGAATACAGCAGATCCTGCAGTGTGGAGTAGGGTACCTGGATGACAAGAGCGGAATGGAAAGTATGGGTCGAAGCTAGGTCGAAGATTAGTAAAGAACATATATGAAGCCATGGCAACAAATAGCCAGTGGGAAACAACTTTCAGTCGCCCTCGTTACTGCTGACGTCAGTCAGCAACCATTGGTGTACCTGGGACCCTGCAAGAGCCCTCTTAGAACTCTTTGGGTTCAGGCTGTGTGCGCATGCAAACTTGGGTTTAGACCTGCTGCATGGTTAGCGATCCGAACGGGAGGCTTTTGAGCGGTGATGTTATGGCACAGGGGTTATCCAAAATATTACCGAGTAAAATTCGAGTTTAACAGCCTCAGAAGTGGGTAGTAGCCGAGGGGCCAGGTGTGTCGAAGGGCCTCTGAAACTGCTGTCTTCTCCCGTGATGAAGCTTATTGACTTTTGAGGGCAGAGGAAAGAGTCACTCTCGGGAACCTCCACCAGGCTGCAGGATTTGAGCGGGGACGCGGTTTGGGTGAGAAAGAGTATCGGATTTCGGATGAGCTACCAGATCCGAGGCAGGCATGTGGGAAAGATGAATCATGCTGCCAAGAAGGGTGATGTGGAAAGAGTACAGCAGATACTTCCTTGTAGAGTAAGGTACGGATATCTCCTCCAGGCTGCAGGAGGTGAGCGGGGACGCGCTTTGGGTGAGAAAGACTATGGGATTTCGGATGAGCTACCAGATCCGAGGCAGGCATGTGGGAAAGATGAATCTTGCTGCCAAGTAGGGT
>NW_007786841.1:0-2591 GCF_000696425.1 Galeopterus variegatus
TCTTCATGTTTCTTTTGCTTGGGGTATGTTCATATCCTTGGATCTATGACTTTATAGTTTTATTCATATTTCGAAAATCTTTAGCCATTATGTCTTGAAATATTTTTATGCCCTCCTTCTTTGAAGACCAATTACACATAAATTAGGCTCCTTGAGGTTGTCCCATAACTCAGTGATGCTCTGTTCTCTTCTTTTTTCAACCTCTTTTTCTACTGTTTCATTTTATGTAGTTTCTTTGCTGTGTTCTAAACTTCAGTAACATTTTTTTTCTGCATTGTTTAGTCTGCTATTAATCCCATTTACTGTATTTTTCATCTCATACATTATAATTTTTATTTCTTGAATGTCAATTTTGTCACTTTCATATCCTCTGTTTCTCTCCTTAACATATTTAATCTTTCCTCTACCTTCTTGTACATTATCCTGGTATCAGAGCTATTGTATATCCTTGTTTATTAACTCCATAATCTTTGCCAGTTTTGGGTCAGTTTTGGTTTATTGATTTTTTTCTTCATTATGGGTATATTTCCTTGACTTTTTGCATGCCTGGCAATTTGTTATTGGATGATTGATAGACAATTTAAATTTTACCTTGCTGCATGCTAGATATTTTTGTGTTTATATAAACATTGTTGAGTTTTGCCTTGGAATGTGGTTAAATTACTTGGAAACAGTTTTATAATTTCAAACCTTGTTTGGTGGGCCCAGAAGAATGTTTAGCCTAGGGCTAATTTTCCTACACTGCTGAGACAAAACTTTTATGTACTATATGTGATGTTCTATGAATTATGTGGTTCTCTCCTTTAGTCAGTTGGTACAGCCTATGTAAGTTCTGCAAATATTTTAATCTTTTGGGGTATTTCTTTCATTGGACTCGGGGAGTCTTCTCACATTCATGCACTTATTGCTTAGCTGAATACTTTAGAGGGACCCTCTATAAATCTCCAAAATTCTCTCTCTGTGCAGAACTCTCATCTCTAATACTTTTTCCTGCAAACTCCAGTTGCCTTGGCCCTTCTGGACTCTCAGCTCTGTCTTCTCAACTCAGGAAGTTCACTGAACTTCATGTACTACATACTGGAAACCTTCTTTGAATAATAATATGGGGGAATTTGTGGTGAATCATCTAATTGTTTTCCTGTCTCCCAGGATCACTGCTTTTCATTACTTGAAATCCAAATATTTGAGAATGCTTATCTCATATATTTTGTCTGGGTTTTTAGCTGTTTTAGGCAGCTGGGTAAATACAGTCCTTATTACTCTGTATTGGCTGGAAGTAGAATTTCTTCACCTTAACTTCTCAAAAGTTAATTTTTTAAAAGCAAATCCAGTCAGGAAGGCTAACTTGCTGAGTCTATTTTACAGATTTTAATTACCTTGCTTATTTATTTGGTTACTTTTTTGTTGTTGTTTTGTCTCTCCTTCTAGAGTGCCCTCATTTCCTCTGTTGTCCCAGCATCTGTACCTGCAAGGCAATAGCATCTATAACACCGTAACATATCTCTGCCCTTTGCCTCTCTAGCCCTAGGGCTGGTAGTAGCTTCTTTCTGTTGCTGATCTCTGGGTTTCCTTTTTGGCAGCTATGGAGGAGTGCTGCTTCAGTGTTCTTTTAACTACAAGGGGAACATAATTGACACAGTCCCAGCTGCTTCACCACTCTGGATTCATTTGGGGTAGACAAGACCATGCTCCCCTAGGCTGTTCTCAGCCAATGATCACACATGGCAGAGGAACTAGATCCAGTGTATTATTGCCTAATTCAGGACTCATCTAACGATCAACTACTTCTTGGAAACTCCCCATCCATCTGTGTGAGACTTTGTCAGAACTGTGCTGCAACCTGAGACTCTTCCTTTCCAGTTCTTCCTTTCATAAGCATTGGACATGCCTGACTTTTTGAAGGTTCTATCTACTCCTGTTCCTTCCTGCTTTATAATTCACAGGTGCTTTCCCCCAATAAATCTCCTGTACACTTAATCCCACCTTGGTGTCTGCTTCTTGGAGAACCTAAACTAATAAACCGACCTTCTCTTGTTTGGCTTTTTAATCACCCCAACACACTCATACAGTCTTCCTGTATTAAATTCTCTCTATTGAAGCTCTTGGCATGATCTCTTTTGTTTGTTTGTTTTGTTTTGTTTTTACCAACTCTGATTCATACAAAGTCCTGTCTGTTCCAAGGAAACAATTTAGGAATAATACATGGGCAGTTTATCAGGTAGGGCTGTGTCTCTCAACTCTGCTTGAAACCAGAGGAGATCCACTTGTCAATTTTCCTATTGGGCTACAAAAGTGAAGTTGTGAGTGTAACTGGGCAGCTGGTCCTTGCACACATTCATTATGTTCACCAGGCATTCTCACATCCCTTGCTTACAGTCCAGGTCTGCCATTTGTCCAGCATGCCTAATAAAATCTTAATGCCCCCAGTTAGAAGGCTTGAGGATGAGATTCAATGAAATTCAAGAAATCCCAAGTTCAGGCTCTAGGCTTGAAACTTGTTCTGCCACCTCAAATGATATATAAATAGCAAAGGGTTTATTTGGCATCATGGGGTGTGGAACTATTTGTAACCAACACATACTGAGTCTTAG